>NW_009934300.1:42551-54376 GCF_000696875.1 Nestor notabilis
ACATTACTGAGCAACAACTAAAAACATCGGTGTTATCAGCGTTGTTCCCAGGCTGAAAGTCAAAAACACAGCACTGCACCAGCTACTAAGAAGGAGAAAAAAACTGCTGCTGTAGCTGAACCCAGGACAATAGTACAGGATTATATTTTCTGTGGGTCTGTTTTCAAGTGTATTTTACTGCAAGATAACATGGCTAGGAATTTTTTTTTTGTTGTTGTTGTTTAATTGAGATTACTTAAATGATGAAGCTATGGCATATTAACAGTATCAGACTGGCTTACTTATCTTAATTCCTGAATTACATACTCCCCTGCTGGACTTTACTTGAGTGAAAAATTTTTTGTGTGTGCTGTTATGTACAGGGAGTTGTGGTTAAGTGTCAAGTAGAATCTAAATCAAAGTAATCATCAGGCTTTTTTCTACCTAGTTCTCTGGGTTAGGCAAAGATTCCAATTTCAGTAAGTGTAAGATGCTAAACCTTGGGGACCTTCTGTGGTCTGGGGACTGCCTCAGAATTTCCATGTCAAAATGCGTGGAGACATGTGGCATTGTCCCTAATGGGAGCAATACTAAGGAACTGTGGCTCCTTAGTATGTGCTGTGCAAGGTAGTGAATTTGAACCAGGTATGTTTGCACCGACTGAAGGTAAAGTGAGGTTAGGAACAAGCAAGCACAAGTTTTCTTGCTGTCTCTAAGCTCATGGACTTCATTAATGCATTGCAATGAGGCTGCAGGTCCTTCTTTTCTAGGAAACTCGTTTAAGTGGGAGCATCACATGGAAGTGTCACTGGACTTGGAGCAAAAGGCAATTTGAATGTCTGAGACCTTCAGAGATGTCTGAAGTTAGCGTCAGACTGGCCACTTACCTGAGAGGCCAGTGCTTCTCCTGCCTAATTGTTATCACAGACAGTTAGAACTCCACTGTATATCACTGTTATGGGGATTGAGGGAGACAGATCCTCAGCTGTAACCTCACCCCTGGTAAGGAGAGAATCTTGTGTACTTTTGTGTCATGAGCAGGGTCTGAGGCATGTGACATGAGGTAAGGTTCCAGGACATGGCCTCTAATATTTTACAGCAACATTTTAGCATTTGCATTGCTTTCTAAAATGTATTTGTGTATTTTTTAAAGTTATCATTAGAAGATGCAAATTTTACATAGATTTAACTATAAAGCATATTGTCATTTATTATTTGAATTACCATAATAGCAGATGTTTTCCATGCTGTGGTGGCAGTGCAGATTTTATGTCCTTAACACATATCAAGTAGGCAGTAAATATTAGTATAGCTATACTGTTGTTCATATGCAGCTGAGGAATCCAAAGACTAAATTTAATCTTCATTATCCATGGAAACTCTGTTTGTAATAGTTCACAGCTAGTTTAGTGGTCCAAACATCAGCCATGCGCAGTGCTGCATTGTTTGCTGGGCTGTGGATTACTTTAGAAACATTTTATGAAAGACAGCAGATTGATCCAACAGCTGATACAAGCACACACTTACCAACTTCTAAAATGTTTATCAAATATACCTGTAGCTAAGGTGTATTTTCAAAGAACCAACTCCTTCTGTAATTATGGGATTTATGCTTCAATTTGCAGCTTGCTGTTTTGGCTCTACTAAATTTGCCCATAGTTTCGTGTTCATTCACCAATTTCTTGTTCATCTCACCGCCATTCATCAAATATCTGACCAATAATCAGACAATAACAGACGATGCTAAATTCCTGAAAACAGGAATATTTGTAGGTTGTGCATTACAAGTAGGAACTTGCTTCACTTTAAATTACTCCTCACTAGCCTTTTAGATGAAATTCCTAAATCCTTATGGATCCATGCACTGCAGGCTCGCAGCTGGTTACAGTGTCTGCCCCTGTTTGAGTCAGGAATTTTGTTTTTCCTTTGCAGGTAGGGGTTAAATACTTGCAAAGTAAAATGATGTAGATGTCATTTAAGATACGTTTAAAAGATTTTCCAGTACAAAGATTATGAGTAAGCTTACTAATGGTAAGACTCCAGGTTTGTCTGACTTCTCTGAAAGGTCCATTTGTGAACAGCTGCAAAGTTTTGCTGTGACCTCTCAGTGTTTTCATTTTAGGTTCAGCATGAACCCTGACAAATCTAATTGATATTGTGTTTGCAGTTGCAACAGCGTAAGAGTGCACAAAAAAAAATCCCAAATCAAACCCTAACTGAACTTCGAAAGAATGTTTTCCTGCAATAAATTATACACAGAATGATGAGATATATGTAAGTAACCAAGACACTATTACTGCTGCCAGAATATTGTTTTCAAATGTTTGTGTGCAAGCTGGGAGGCAAAGGAAATAGGTCTCAAATGCCAAGAGGTTTTTTCCCTAACAGTATTCTGGAACAGAAAATAATGAAAAACAAACAACCCCCCTGTATTGAATGAGGCTGAGGTTGCCATCAAATAAGTGCTATTCGGAAATCAGAAGAGTAGAAAATCTATCTGGCAGAGCTGTGTTGTAAAGGAGATAAGTTTGTTAGCAGAATTTTCAGGGTAAGTTCATATATGTGTGTGTTTTTAAGGTAAAATATGTATTCTGAAAAGTACATCAGCAAGTCAGTATGGAACTGCTTCCCACTGACCACAAAATCTGCTAAGTTTCATCTAGCTAAAAAAGGATGTCTGCTTCCTTGACAAAGACATTTCTTTGCGTGAGGCATCACTTTTAGCCTCTAAATCTTTAGGTGGCTCTAGGGAGGCAAAATGATCTTCTGCATCAATAACCCTTCACATTAAATATCTATCAAGAGTGGTTCTCTGTACCTGAGATGTTTGTTCCTGCTACAAATATTCTTTAGTTTTTCTGTCCTTCACTCAATCTCAAGGTCCTTCACTTGGTCCTCTGCTCATCTTTGCCCAGATGTAGCTGTTCTGGTTGACATTTCCAAAATAATGGTTTTGTAATAGGGTTTTCGGGGAGATGTGTATGATATTGTTAACTTCATGTTGTCCTGTGATAATAGGTTAGGGTTTGGTGGAAGAGTGACGGAGCCATGCTATAAGTGAAAATGCTGTATTCCTGCATGGGGTTTTTCAAGATGCACACTGTGCTACTTAGCAGTGCAAAGTGGAGGCACAACTGTGACCCACCACCTGACCTTGAGGAGTATAATGGTAAATGGGGGTGCTCAAAGAGTAGTAAGCTCAGGTGCAGAGTAGAAGGGTTGCTAGAGGACCAAGAAAATCCATTATGATTCTTAAATTCCTCCTATTGCTCTTGGACATGCCTATGGTTCTTCTTGGGGGACAGCAGGGGAAATAAAAGAGTCACCAAGGTACTTTGGGAGGCACTACACCAGGACAACATATGCAAAGCCCATATGTCTTTGGAGTTGGGCTTGGAGTTTTTGAAGGCCTTCTGCAGTGCCAGGAAGAAGCCAGATGCTTTCTTGTATCTGTACAAAAGCTACCATGGTATATATTCATTTCTTAAGATAGATACATTCTAGTCTGCTTCCATTTTAGGAATACTTGCCTCCACCATTTTATTCTGTTCTGTTCATATGATAGCTTATGCGAAAGAAGCCTTCTTCCCATCTCCCTGCCATGACACCATCACTTTTCTCATTATGTCTCTTTCTGTCTTGAAAGAGTATTGGTTTCGATTCTCTGCCTGTAAAAACTGACTTTGTTCTGGTTTCATCTACAGGGTCTAGCAAAGAAGTGCTAGTACTACCACAGCAAATGTAGATTATTATTAGCTATAATAATAATAATATATTAATTGAATGCTACAGTAATAAAATAAATGAAAAATGTTTTAATGAATGCATTATGAATAGTATAAAATAATATTTATTCATTTTGCTTACAACACTTTTGATGCTTTCACATTAATACAAAGATACTGTATTGGATCGATTAGATCATTAGGAAAATTCCTAGTTAATTAAGGGGATCCAAGATCTCACTTATCACTCATCCCAAACAATTGAAAAAGGAAATATAGTGGAAATGGAGAAATAGGATTAAAATACATACATATGTTGCCTTAATTTGTAATCAAATATAAGGATTTAGTTATGAGTGGTTGGATTGGAGTATCAATGAAAGGAGCACTTTAGCTTTAGCTCCTTTAGTAAGTGTTGATACTCATCAACTGAAATTCCAATGTGAAGAATTTGTTGTTATAAGAGAAGGCTATTCAAATAGATCATCTACAATGGGATATTTCGCAGTAGGTAGTAACAAATAGGATAATGTTAGATGTTCAGGAATGTGCAAAGTTATTAGAATAACAGAAAGAAAGCATTCAAGGAAATGATGTACAGTCCATGGGTGAGAGGTAGAACTAGAACACCATTTAACTGGATGTACTTCTTATACATTCCAGTGATGAGAATACCTTCATTTACCAGTCAGATGATTGTCCTGGGTTCAGCTGTAGCAGTCATTTTTCTCCTTCTTAGTAGCTGGTGCAGTGCTGTGGTTTTGACTTTCAGCCTGGGAACAACGCTGATAACACCGATGTTTTTAGTTGTTGCTCAGTAATTTTTACTCTGACCAAGGACTTTCTCAGTCTCATGCTTTGCCAGAGAGGAGGGGCACAAGAAGCAAGGAGGAAGCAGAGACAGGACACCTGACCCAAACTGGCCAAAGGGGTATTCCATACCACAGCACGTCATGCCCAGTATAGAAACTGGGGGAAGTCACCCAGAAAGCCCAGATTGCTGTTCGGGTCAGGCTGGGTATCGGTCGGCGGGTGTTGAGCAATTGTATCCTTTCCCCTTGTTATTTCCCTTATCATTATTGTTATTGGTGGTAGCAGTAGTCTGGTGGTAGCAGTAGTCTTTTTGTATGGTCCCCTTGTTATTTTCCTTATCATTATTGTTATTGGTGGTAGCAGTAGAGGTTTTGTATGGTACCTTGGTTACTGGACTGCTCTTATCTCAGCCCGTGGGAATGACATTCTTTTGATTCTCCTCCCCATTCCTCTGGAAGCACGGGAGAAGTGGGGGAGTGAGCAAGCAGCTGCATGGTTCTGAGTTACTGGCTGGGTAATAAAGATGTAAAGCATTGTAGATCATTGTCCTGGGTTCAGCTGTAGCAGTCATTTTTCTCCTTCTTATTCTATCACTCATTACTTGGGAAAAGAGACCAGCTACCTCCTTGCTCCATCCTCCTTTCAGGTAGTCGTCGTAGAGAGTGATAAGATCCCCCCTGACCAAATAAACCCAGTTCCCTCTGCCATTCTTCGCAAGAATTGAGTTTTAGGCTCTTCACCAGCTTCATTGCACCTCTCTGGACCCACTCCAGCAGAAAGATTTTTTATTTATGTGCATTTATGGGGGTTTTATGTGTAGAAAGATTTCATTTTGTTGGATGAAAAATGATTCACAAGCAAAATACTCATGAACTGGCTGGCTGTGAGCTTCATGGTTCTAGTCATATTGCCACTAAAACAGTTGAAGAGTACTCTTTGTGGAAAAAAGAAAAGTTTTACTTATGTGTTTGGGCCTGCTATATCATCCGGGATTTAAGTGCCATTTCTCCCACTTTTTTGGTGTGGGATTTATTTCCAGTGATTCACATGTGACGTTATTTTAAAACTATAATTTTACTTGAGGTTTGGTTTTAAACAAACCTGTTCAATGAAAAACCTGTTAAATGAAAAGCATCTTTTTCTTTCTTTGGAGGCTGGTGCAAATATCTTGTGTAATTCCAGTCACTGTAACTTTCTTACTAATTGTCTAAGTACTACTTTGCAGAGACATTTTAGGGGGGAGGAAAGTAGTGTTTATTGAAGTTTGCATTGTTTGTTCTAGAACTACAGTTTAGGTGTCATCCAATGTGTCTATTCAAGAAAACAGTTCATGGTATTTTACACTCATGGAAGTCCACGGAATCCATCACTAGACTGTACTGACAAGACCATTTCAACTGAAGAAGAGTATGAAGACTTTCTGAGTGACACTTTGGGCAGAGTGCAAAGCACATATCGAGAATAGCTTCAGTGGCAAAACATATACATTTATTTGACTATTTCATCAGGGGGACACCTAAAACATTACATATATGCATACATACACACATACACAGAAAAACAATTCAATCATATTTATATTGTATACTTTCATGAAAAGAAATAGCTTGTATGTGTTTATTCATTCCTAGGGCTGTGGTCTTGAATCTTTGTTGTACATCAGCCTTTCTCCATGCTAAACCACCACCAACAAGGATGCTGAGACAACACTCACCTCATCAGCATTCCACTTGTGTTGCAAAGCACTGTGAAGTTTGAGATCTTGTGATGCTGGATGAGGTATAGGCACATAAAAAATAACAGTCTTGTATTCTAATTAGCAGAAGCTATGAGTGGTGAGGATGACAAGAAAAGGATGAAAGAGCAATGTGTGTAAAGGATGCTGTGGTGAGCAACTGAGTGGTTCTAAATCATTTCATGGGCTGTGGGAAGTTTTGCTGTTTGATTGATACTAAAAAGAATTACAGCAAAACAACCTGAAGAAACAATCCTGGAACAAATTGAAGAAAGAAGAGCTGTAGAGGTAGAGGACAACTATCCACAATGTGCAAAGCAGTATTTTATTATGCTAATGTTTGCTTGAAAGATGATAGCGCTAAATACACTATTGGTTGAAAAATAATGGCAGATAGCAATGAATGCTCAGACTACGTATGCACAGGATGTAAGCAGTCCTTAAATTTCTTACATTTATGTGTGAAGTCTTCAGATCTGCCACATGACCTGGCAAAAGAGATCCCTAAAAAAATAGTTACTGCCTGTGGTAAGATAGTTGGGGAGCATAAACAAGTATGGAAAAATCTCTTCCTACTTAAGCAAGTCATAGACAAATGCTGCTATAGTATCTTCTATTCTTTCAAGCTAAGGACTTCACAGTGCAGGCAACAACAGATGTTCTTGATCTGTAGATTTGACAGTCAGCATCACAAGACTACAAATCACTTCCACACCAATCCATCTGTTGAGATAAAAATTTGTGCTTCCAGTGGTGTACTGCCTCTGCCATAAGGAACTCCAGGAAATTTCAAACTTCATTTTGAACTTAAATCAGAGGGTGGATCAAACTTCCCTGGAAGACTGGAAAGAAGAAAATCCTGTGCTTGTGTAATTTTAAGATTGCTTACCTGCCACCAGAGACTGTACACATCAATAAGTAATTTTTATCTTAAATTATGATGTAATTCTTGTGTCCAGTCCTGGAAGCAAGAAGAGACCAACAGATATGAGAAATGAGTGAAATATACACCTCTGTGCTATGTAATCTACTGAATGAACAGGACTGATAACGAGGCAGCACAAGTTAATAATTGCCATGAGAATGCAATGCCTAGGAAAAGTGTCAGGGTTCTCACTTATGGGATGAACACAGGCCCCCTGGCTTACCCATTGAGAGATTTCTGGAACAGATCCAACCTGGAAAGTGATTAGCATGAAGTGAAGATTCTTCCAGACTCTTCCAGAACCAGACAAAGCTGTCAATTTGAGCTTTCTCACAGACTGGAATTCTTACAAATAGAATGGCCCAAATTGCAATACGGACAATTCTATTTTCGCTCTTTATATTAGACTTGCAAAGTCTTTGGTTCATGCCCTAGTATACATTTATGGTGAAATACTGTCTCAAGTACTCAAAAATAGTATGTAGGGTGTTAAGGATGAATTATTTATGGCCTTTCTTTTGGTCTCTTCCAAGAAGTACTTAGATTATCATTCCTGTGTGAATGATGGAGTTTCATGAAATTATCTGACAGATACTTCCAAATATAATTTTTATCCCATGTTCTAACATCTACTCCCACTGACTTCTATGGGAACAATAAAATTCTGTGTTTTGAGGAAATCTCAGCTTCAGAATCATATTCATGTAGATTAAAATCTTAAACTCCCAATGACTCATTAAGTGTAAAATGAAACCTTCTCAGAGGCTTTTGAGATTTTTTAAACTCATAGGATGTGCACATATGATTATGGGGGTGAGCCAAATGCTCTAACTTTTGAATATTTAGAACAATATTACCCTTGAACTGTGGAAAATGCTGACATTTAATTTTGATGTTATTTAAGAACAAAAAAAAAAGAGGAAAAAGTAAATAGAAACAGAAAAGAAATATTAGATGTGCCGTGCTGTGTGAAATGCATGTATGTGCCTAGAATTTTGTGCTGAAATCATTTGACAAAATTACTGTGGAAGTTTCTGTCAGTGGCTTTATGCTCTTCCAGCCTCTTGGAGTCACACAAAGAGCACTGTCACTCAGTAGAAATGTCATGGTTGGTGTTCACCAAATACTATTTTACTGTCAGCTATAGCTCAGCTTGGTTTATTTATTTTTCTGAAGAAGCCTGGAAAAACTTTCTGTTAGTTATGCATGACTATGGGAAAGTTTCAGTATTTTTAAATTCAACCATTTTGGAGTTACATTGAAATCCATACAGTGTACTGATATCTTGATTAGTGTAATGTGGGCTGACCTCTGCCAGTGATTCACAGATGTAACTTTTTATTTGTTTTTCACTCAAAAGACAAGTCAGCCAAGGTAAATAATTTTCCTTCTATTCATCTACAAGCACTCTTCTTGGAAATGACTGTTTCCTCCTGCTAAAAAGTGACACTTTTTAACCTTGTCTATATTTTTTGATTCCTTTGCTAACTTTTATAGGCATGTTCCCAGATCTGTGCGCCACATGCCACTTACTTACTCACTCAGCCCTAGAACTGGCAAATAAAAAACAAGCTGAGTCATCATTCCCCAGAGCCTTAAACAGCTGAAAAAATGCCTGACCCTTGGTTTTCAGTCTTTTATTTTCAAGAGTGTGTGGATATTTGAAGAAAACCAGGCTGCTTTATAGCTGATATACTGCTTTTACTGCTTCCTTACAACTTAATGAAGGAATCTGTTTCCAGCACTACCTTCATGCTGTGAAGTCCTCAAAACCATCTTCATACTGGGAATCCCACTGAGTGCCTGTCACTGCTCCACAGTGATAACTGTCGTCAGCACACAGCTGAGCCCAGGCACTGCTGAATACCCTAGGGCCCATGATGTTGAACAGGACATGGTCTGTAGGTATGTTAAAGCAGCTTGTAAATGGGTGCCTCCCAGGAGACAACCTGAAGTTTCAGCTGACACAGATTCTCCATTAGGTTCCTTTTGTCTTTGTGCCTGTGGATGGTTCTATTCCTCCCAACATGAATGGTCCTGCTTTTTCTCACAGAAAAAGTTCTGTGATTTCTCCCCTCGTTGCTCTTCTTTTCTCTCACTTTCTCTTTCCAGTTCTTCCTTTTTAAAAGTGATTTTAATACTCTTTTGTAGCTTTTTTTCTTTTTCTTATTTTTTAATTCTGAAAAATATATGTTAGATTATTAGTTTTTTGTTCTTCCTCCACACTAGTGCCCATTTCTGAATAAAAAATATTCCTGTTTATTTTCTGTCTCCTTTTCTCTCACATGCACACATTTCCCTAGGTACCTGTTGCTTCTTCGAAAGATTTCATGTCAATCAGCTTAATGTTCAGATCCAGAATAGAGAACATGCTGCTGTGCAAAGCCAGATCTCAGATGCTGGTGTAAGATGTCATCAAAAGAGACTGAATCCTATGACTTGGTTGGTCACCTCAGGCAAGTCATCTCTTTTCTTTGATTCATCTCTAGAATTACTCTAATTACATGTCTTTATGACTTATGGATGGAAAAACTATACACAATCTGGTTGTATTGTTGTTGTTATTACATTATTATTTTTGTTGTTGTTGTTGCCTAATTTGACCCTTTAGCTCCTTCCATTTAAATTAATGAGTATCTCAAGATCCTAGAAGTACAAAGAAGATTATAAATAAAGATCCTATCTTCCACAATAAAAATGTAAAGGGTTAAAGTGAGGACTACCTTTCTCAGACTTTGCTTTTCGGGCATGTAAGTTAATATTCAGAGGTCAAGTATTAAACTTGCTTGTTGGTCAGCCAAGGTTTTATTCTGAAAATGCTTTTTCTAAGCAGCTAGGAAACAAAGAAACATATACAGGATATGTGGAATAATAATGCCAATTGAATTCTTTCCCATATAGTGGTAGGTTATTTCTCTTTCTAATCCAATGAGATAGAGAACTGTACCCAAGAGGAATGACCTACATACAGACTCCAACAGACAAACACTTTTTAAAAGAAAGGAGATGCTGTTCCATTTCAGTGAAGGGCATTGAACTGTACTGAAGAACTGAGGGTGTAATTCATACAGCAAAGAGTTGATGCACTAAGCAATGGTGTCAACGTATTGGGTATTTTCTTTTAACAAATCAGTATAGCAAAACCACGAAAAGCAATCTAGATATTCCTTAATGGGCTCCTTCTGTTTTTCTTTCATTTGATTTATCTTTGCTTTCCTGAACAGAACCATTTCTCCTCTTGATTCCTGGATGGGTATTTGGGAACACCGGGTGAGGTCCAAAAAATAAATTTCTGAACAACTGAGGTGGAATTTAGGTGCTTACATCAAGGTCATAATTCACAAAATAATGGGCTAACCCACTTTGGCTTCAGAGAGCTTTTAGCCTCAGAAGAACCTGCAGTTCTGTTACTGGACACCACCTCCCCCCACCCCACCCGCAAATAATTCAAGGTTATCACAGTGGCTCAGCTCAAAACTTGTGTCCCAGGGATAAAGTCTAGCTGCCTACTCATCTCACAGCAGGAAGATGCAGGGAGTGGGAGATGTGGATTCTGATCTGTGCTGCTCAGGGTACACCCAGCTAATGAGTTATACTCCCTCTTGGTCTCCTACTTTAATGACTCTTGCATTCTTGATTTCATATCTTCGAAGAAGCTTTTAAAGGCAGTTTCTGTCTGGACTTATTCTACAGTAGCTGTGGATTTGAATGGGCTTAAACTGAAGACTTATGTGGACCTATGTTTCATGTATGCCAGGTGAGTGTTTCTACCAGTAGGTTACTACCCACTAGGAGGGGAGTCACCATCACTTTTGGAAGCCTCCTGAAATGGGACATCTAAAGCACCTCAACTCACACTGTTGTTTTCTGCTCAGATCTGAGTCTCACAGAATCATAAAAATAGTTTGGGAAAGACCTTTAAGACCACCAAGTCCAACTGTTGTCCCCCGGACTGCCAAGTCTACTCCTAAATCATGTCACTAAGGGCCTCATCTACATGGTTTTTGAACACTTCCAAGGACAGTGATTCCACCACTTCCCTGGGAAGCCTGTTCCAATACCTGACCACCCTTTTGGAGAAGAAATTTTTCCTAATATGCAATCTAAACCTCCCCTGGTGCAGCTTGAAGCCGTTACAGAAGCTATCATAAGACTGTAAACATGTATTGCAACCAGGAGATGGACAGATTTTCATAGAACTATATCTGGATTTTTGTCTGAATCCTGACTTGATTTTAATTCCCCACTTGCTATGTAATATGTGTAGATGCCTAATTTGTTTTTTCAGGAGACAGTCCTCCTGGATTCGATACCCTGAAAGAAAGAGTGAAGACACTGCACACCATCCTGCCCAAATACCTCTTTTATGTTCGGTTCTTTAATCTGAACAACTGAGAATATATCTCTAAAGCAGTTTGTTACAAACCTCTTAAAATCTACATCCCACATAGTTCATTAGATGCTGAGTGATGAACACATCACACATTTATCCAAAATGGCCTGTCTAATTAGCAGCTATAAAAGCTAACAAATGGAAAGAACTGTCTGATCTCCTCCAGCCATCTAAACATACGACAGTATGTGCCTGTGGTCTTGTGCCTTTTTAGTTCTGTTCAAAACAATTTCTTCAGTGATCAATGAAGTCAGC
>NW_009934300.1:54407-61828 GCF_000696875.1 Nestor notabilis
CAGCATCCCAAAAGATCATGCTGCTTCTTTAGGTGTTTAGATGTGGCATACACTCATGTGTGACCCAAACAGTAGAATGAAACCCCTGCTAGCCACTCATCTTAATCCCTTTCTATGACATTAGAAATAAGGCAAAGCTCATCAGTGCTCATGAAGCTCCCCTTTAAATTGTTTGTGGCTTTGGGCAGTCTTCCATCTGCCTTTATGAATGATAACTCAGTAACACAACCATTAACATTTATAGTACAAATGATAAATGCGATTAAAAAAGGAGACAGTGAAAACCATGTGCCATGGTAATGATCTATGTGACAGGAGCATGTATAATACATTATCTGAAGAAACTGGGGGATGAAATTGGCAGACCCATATGCATATTTTTGAAGAACCTTCCAGATTATCCTTTGCTGAACACGAATGCTCAGAACACACTGTTTTTCAACAGGTAAATTAATTGTCATTGGAAGACTTAAATACATTTGCCAACCAGTGTAAAATACTGTTTGTTCTTTAAATGTTGATAACAAGAAAGAATTAACTGTTGGCCTTTTCTGTTTTGGTTTTTTTTGCCACAACTTAGATTAACTCAAAACATCTTTGTTTTGCCCAAAATATTTTATTCTCTGCAGAAACATTTACTTAGCTGTTCTAAGTTTATCTGTTTTGTTGTCAGATAATCTTTGGAAATATTTTATCTGTGCTATGTTAAAAAAATTAGTTGTAACTAGTACAGATGTTTTGTGCTCTGGAAATGGTAAGCACTGTGTTTCTTCAGATTAGAGGTAGAAGATGTAGACTTCAATTCATGGTTAAAAAGGGGAAAAAATCTGTTGATTCTACTTCTTAAAATCTTTCCTCAGAAATGGTGGCTTTTTCCTTTGCCCACTGACTACCGCTTTAGATCAAGTTTATTAAATCTATACGAAGCAGATAATGAAACTTCTATATATTAATCTATGATTATTTTGGTTTTCCATGGCAGTATAATGCTATGCAGCACATTTATAATCTCAGGAGTAGGCTCTAGTTCAGTAGCTCACTCCCTCTCTGTTTCGCAGTATTTATTTTAACCCCATGGTTAAGTTTGATCAAACATGTTTATTGGAAACTTCGTTAACATCTGTCAGAAAGATGTCACTAGGTCTAGCTGGACTTTTGGTCTGACCCAGTACAACCATTGATATATTCTCAAGTGGTTTTCTAAACCAGGACAATAAAATATATTTTAGAAAGATGATATGGACCTGCTATTAATGTCCCACAATTTTCATTTAGTAAATACAAAGCTGTTCAATGACTGCTTTTCTTAGAAGAAACATTTCTATTCATTGTTTTGTAATTTTCTTTTTTCTATAGAAGTTTGCATGAAATAGTCTGTCAAACGTGTTTTTGAATGCAGATGAAATGATGAATCCTGCAAATGTGGCATACAAAATCTTTCCCATTCTTTCACATTTTTGGTAAACCAGTGAAGAATATTCTGCAATGAGATACTGCATGAGTTTTACATGTAGGTAGCAACTGGGTAACAGGTGCTTGTGATTGAACAATTCCTTGTGATTAAACTAGACTAATGACAAAATCTTTTAAACACTTTTTTTTTATTTTAATGAAATTCAAAAGGGCAGCTAGCTAACTCAATTGGTAAGAGCTAAATTGAATTGGATATTCAAAAGAGGGAAAACAAATATTTTTGTTCAAAGTTTAACTTATCAAAGTATAATATTTGGCAGCAAAAGCTTTTTTAAAATTATTTTCCTCACTCTGTAGTCATGAATCAGTCCAGCCGTGGGTATATGCATGAGTGATTCCAGCTTCAAACTGCTGAAATTTGATGTTGGTTGATGCAAAAATGTACTTATTACGATGATTTGACATCTAGCTCCACATCTTGAATAGACACCATTTAAAACTAATTCCTCAGGACCGACATCTCATGCACAGGGATTATGAGTCATTAAATAATCATTTGGTAACACAGTGCACACCTTACCTCTGGAAGTGGTGTTCAGCATAGTGCATACTCAATTAATCAAACTTAAAATAATACTTACCACTTTCCCAAATTAAACTTCCCCTCCTAAGTTTGTAGAAAAGTCTCATTTAACTAGAACATGATTTTAAAGGTAAAAATTAACCTGGGCAATGCAGCTGGGATTCAGATCTTAACTTTGTCAAAGGGCTGAGAGGTTGGATGTGGTGCCAGATGCTAATTTATGATGGATTTGAACTGCTCTGCCAGTACAAGACAGAAGGAAAATCATCAGATGCAGCTCCCTGATTTACAAACTATTTTTATAGGATACCATGGTAGTGGGGGTGGCAGGTATCAGGGAACAAGAGTATGAGTAACAATGAGGGCAGATCTGGCTCTGTGTCAGCTTGTGTCTTGCTCAAAATAGCTCATGCACTGTTAATGATACATGTATTACAACTGATAACTCCTAATAGCCTCCATTTTGCAGCTGAAAACTCTTGCAAGTCTGGCTTCTAGCCCACAGCTATTTAATTCATGTTCAAAAATGTAACTTGGTATTCAGGGCCAAGTCAAAATTCCTTCAGATTTGGGGCTTTGGCCTTGCCTTGGCACTATCATAAAAAAAACGCATGGAAAATCACACTAACATTTTGTACTGAATTATCATTGTACATATTTGAAGTAATTCTGGTTTGAGAAAGCATTTTCGTTTAAAATTATTATATAAATGTATTTATAAATAGAAGAAATATCCAACTTGAAATTCTATTTCTTATCTGGGTTTTAATTGTATTCATCATCCTATGTAGCAGGATATAACATGACCTATTGTCCTTTGTTTTTATGGTGGGACTCTTTTATCTGCTTAAAAATAGTTATCTGGTTGTCTATGCTTGCTCTATAATCAAGGAAAGAGATAGATGGGATGAATGTCTGGGAACATTTATCTTTTTTCAAGTGGCAATAGAGAAACCTGGAGGAACCAGCTAGCTTAGGCTACCTTTTGGCAGTTAAGTCGGGAAAGATAAACCACACTGTAATGTACAGATCATATTCCATCCACTCATTGGCGTTTTGCTCTTCCACAGTGAAACAAGGCAGAATTTTGATTGAATAATTCTCATTCTAGAGATGCTTAATTTTTTCTGTACTGCTTGTAATCTATAGCCAGAGAGAAACAATGTGATTCAGCTGTGATCCTCCTCTACAGGAAAGACGTGAAACCTTGTTAGGTGAATTTGTTCAGTAACTAGACCACACCTTTTGAAAAACTACTAAACTTGAATTAAAGGTGTTGAAAATATGCACCTGACATTTTTTGCCTGAATGGCTTGAGTCTCATCTTCCAGCTGTAGTATCTTTCCAAACTTTTGCCTGTTTGGTTTGGGTGCCCCTCTATTATTGAATTGTTTTCCCGTATAGATACATAAAAGACTGCATTCAGCTCAGCTCTTAGTCCTTTTTTGGATAAGCTTAATCAATTCAGGTCTTTGAGTCATTCGTTATAGGATGTGATCTCTGATCCTTTAATATTTCTCATGGTTCTGGTCTGATTCCTCGTCAAAATGTGGTACTGGCACTGGACTGTATCCTAGTAAAAAATAATGGAGATGGTAGAGCTTCCCCAGTGTGTTATCCCTCT
Organism: Nestor notabilis; assembly: GCF_000696875.1. Classification (NCBI taxonomy): domain Eukaryota; kingdom Metazoa; phylum Chordata; class Aves; order Psittaciformes; family Psittacidae; genus Nestor; species Nestor notabilis. The sequence continues at coordinate 58,028 of NW_009934300.1, forward strand.
TCGCTACAACATTTTACTGTAGCCCATATTCAACAGATTATCCACCATAGTTTTCAAATTGATTTCAAAATTATCATTTTCTAAGATGTAGTTTCCTGTCCTATAAGGATGACATATGGCTTCTTGTCCTGCTTCTACATTAGACTGTTTTAAATTGCACAAATTTTGCCTTCACCTTTTTTTACCAGCCTCTTGTACATGATCTATTCCCGATCTCATTTGAAATTCCTCTGGTATCTGTACACCCACAAGCTTTATCAGGAAGGCTTTCATACTGAGTCATCAATACAAATGTTACACAGTCTGAGGACAAAGACAAATTCTGGGAAAGCCAAACCAGGACACTGCAACCTGGTAGGTTCTTTGTTTACAATCCAAAACCTGCCTTTCAAGCGTGCCTATAATTTCAGATGTGTGATTTATGAAACAGAAGTGGCTATTTGAGTAACATGAAGTTCCCACTTTGAAGTTGTATCAGCTTCTCTGCATCCACTTATTCATGGTGCATGGCTCACAAGGCAGTCCTTTGTCAAGCGGAAGTTCAGCTATTTCAAACAAGCAGTCACTTGCAATGGCTGGATATGTGCAGGTTACAGCTGTGAAGCTTTGTAGCTCTTCTCCTTGCTGTTGCTTGGGGTGCTATGTATGCAGTATAAGTTACTGGGCATATCCAGCTGCAAATAGAGGTGGGGTTTGGGTTTTTGTTTAGTTGGTTTTTTGTGTGGATTTTTTTTTGTTTGTTTGTTTTTTGATTTTTTGTTTTGGTTTGATGTTTTTCTCCACAAAGAATGCTGGGTAAGTACTACTTTGCTACTGGTTCAAAGTTTACCGTGAAAGATTTTCAGGCTTTGTTGCAGTGTCCTGATGGTGAAGTGCAATTGGGCTCTTGCACTGGGCTCTTGGCACGTATAGCCTCTAAAATAGCCATAGAGGGGAACTAAGCTTCAAGATGTGCCTGTCTTACAGATGCTGTGTTCACATTTAAAAGATCACAAATCTCAGAGGTTTTGAGCTTTGTGTGCTGTTTTGGGCTTAACTAATGTGTACATTCCTCTAGGGTCAAAATCAACCTGTTTTTACTGAATGAATGGTGGGGAAGAAACATTCAATTCATAGAAAGGCCAGCATCAATTCACTATAAACTGCTTCCTTATTAGTGACATGATAAAGATCAAAGGGCTATTGCTGTATGTTTCCCTTGTCAGTTTTTGCTGTAATAGATGATCATGCTGTTGTGCTGAAAAATGTCTGGCTGTTATATGAAATTGTCAGAAGAAACCCTTTGTGTAAGTTTGTTTAATTGTGATACTATCTGCCTTCAAAAAATAATATAAATCCTTCATTATCCAGGAAAAGGAGAAACTTTGCAGCCTGCAGTGTCTTACATTTAAACTCTCTGCTTAAAGCTCCACACCGGTGCCTGGTGACATCTATTTTGCTCTGTTTTAACACATGCTTCCTTTCAGCGATGCTATCTGCCCATCAGGAATCAAAGCAAACCCATATGACTCAAGAACAGATGGCTTATGGTTTAAGAAGCATGGGTCAGATTCAACCATAAAACATACCAAGTTCACATGAATGCTTTTCTGACTTCTAGAGAATTTGATTTGCTGAATAAGGATTTTTCTTTGCTTTGGTATTGTCAGTCTGTGAGAGCATGCATGAAAGAGTGAAATCAGAAAGTGCTGTAAGAGGGGAAGTTCAACATACTCCACTCAAGGGAACGAATGAATTTCTCATATGGTAGAAAGGCACAATGAAGTGGTTACAAAGCCAGAGATATGAGAGTTATTTTAAAAGTCTGCCTTGTTTTGAAATTTGAACCAGTCTGCTGGAATAAGGCTTATAAGCAATGCTGAAGACAGTCATGTTGTTGCAAGGGAAGAAGACTAAGGAGGATCTAGCAGCATCACATCACATCAACTTCCCTGTTACATGACCAGAAGTGTGTCTCTTGTAGCTACAGGAGACGAATTAGTGCCTGATGATGTTTAAACACAGACCTGTTTGCAGCCATATAACTGTGATACAGAACATCAGCATCTGTTGCAGGACACTGTGGTTACATATTACACTAATGACTCAGGGCAAAATTCTGTTTCAGCTGTAAGACTACTACACATGATGCATGTATACTGCCAGTAGAGATAAAGTGCCTTGTTTCTGAAATACATGTAAGGATGGAGTCCACATAGTATTTTTTATCAGTAAATCCATAGTGTAATGTAAACAAAGTTGGAAGTATTATCCCTGTAATACAGATGGACAAAGAAGAAGAGGAAGTAAAACAATCTACTCTTTCAGGATCATGCAACAGAACAGTACTTGGAAAAGAAGCCAGCTAGCTTAAGTCTTGCTTCAGTGCCCTGTTTATAGTCTATAAAAGGGAATTAATGAAGTTTTTCAATTCTCAGTACCTGCTGTAGACAGGGAGGCTTTTAAGAAGGTAGCTTAAGGAGTGGCAAGATTGAAAGGTAATCCTGTTGAACTAAACTGCATATATCTGGCTTCTCTCCTTTCAAAAACTTTCTGTTGTCCGGTTTGTTCTGGATTTTTCACATAAAGTTGGAGTAAAAGGAGAACTACTAAAGAATTTCAGAGATGGATATGTGTGAATCTAAGTGTACTCTTTCCTCATCGTCTTATGTTGTGGGAAACAACATAAATTGGGACATATCAATGTGGTATGTCCCTCATACACTGCATATTCAGCAGGAACACACAGGTTGTCCAAGACCATGTTCAGGAAGCTTCCAAATATCTCCAATATACCTTCACCCTTGCAGAAACAAAAGTGGTTTTGGATGTTAAGGAGGAATCTCCTGTGTTTCATGTGCCCATTGCCTTTTGGCCTGACACTGGGCACCACTGAAAGGCTGTCTCCATCCTCACTGCACCCTGCCTTCAGGTCTTCATACACATTGATGAGATCCACCCCTGAGCCTTCTATTCTCCAGATTGAACTGCCCCAGCTCACTCAGCTTTTCCTTATATGAGAGGTGCTTCAGTCCCTTAATCACTTTGTGGCCCTTCACTGGATTCTCTCCAGTATGTCCATGTCTGTCTCGTGCTGGGGAGGCCAGAGCTGGACACTGCACTCCAGGCATAGCCTCAGCAGTGCTGGGCAGAGGGGAAGGATCACCTCTGTCAGCCTTGCATAGTGACACCCTGAGCACCATTAGCCTTTTTCTCAGTAAAAGCACATTGCTAGCCTGTGTTCAACCTGATGTCCACCAGGACATCTCAGATCCTGTTCTGGCAAGCTGCTTTCCAGCTGTGTGTGTCCCAGCATATACTGGTGTCTGGGGTTGTTCCTCTTCAGTTGCATGACTTTGCACTTCCCCTTGCTGAATGTCATGAAGTTCCTGTCAGCTCGTTTCATCTGCCTGTCAAGGTCGTCCCTCTGGACAGCAGCATGACCCTTTAGTGTATCAGCCACCCATCCCAGTTTTGTGCCACAAGCAGACTTGCTGAGTGTGCAGTCTGCCCACTCTGCTTCATCATCCAGACCCGTAATGAAGATGTTAAGTAGGATTAGACATAGTATTTTCCCCTGGGATTCACTGCTAGTTACTGGCCTCCAACTAGACTTCATATCACTGTATCACGGTTTTTGTTATATCTGGATTGCTTTTCTTACTGTATCTGTAGACAAGGAAAACTTAAGAAGAGAAAAGGGGTGGGGAAAAAAAGCAGCTCCAATATAGAAATTTAACATTATAATTTTATTCTTTATTTCATTGTGTTTGTTATCTGCTAGGCATTAGTATCTTAGTTTGTTCCCTGCCATCTCTTTCC
>NW_009934300.1:61859-85421 GCF_000696875.1 Nestor notabilis
AGTCCTGTAGCGGAAGAAGAGACACAGCCAGAGGAATGCTACTTCCAGGAAAATCCTTAGGGATAAGCATAAGCAGGCGTAAGTTAGGAGGAGCCTTAAGATACTCTGTGTAAGAGTGATGGAAATGCTAGCCCAATCCACTACTAAAGACATAATTGGGATAATTTAGTTAAAATCATAGAATGATGGAATAGTTAGGGTTAGAAAGGACCTTAAGATCATCTAGTTCCAACCCCCTGCCACGGGCAGGGACACCTCACACTAAGCCATGTCACCCAAGACTCCATCCAACCTGCCCTTGAACACCGCCAGGGTTGGAGCATTCACAACTTCCTTGGGCAACCCATTCCAGTGCCTCACCACCCTCACTGTAAAGAACTTCTTCCTCATATCTAATCTAAACTTCCACTGTTTAAGTTTAAACCCATTACCCCTTGTCCTACCACTACAGTCCCTAACGAAGAGTCCCTCCCCAACATCCTTGTAGGCCCCCTTCAGATACTGGAAGGCTGCTCTCACGTTTGCATGCTGACATCTGTTCTCCAGGCTGAACAGCCCCAACTTTCTCAGCCTGTCTTCATAAGGGAGGTGCTCCAGCCCCCTTATCATCCTCATGGCCCTCCTCTGGACTTGCTCCAACAGCTCTGTCCTTTTTATGTTGAGGACACCAGAACTGCACACGGTTCTCCAAGTTGGTCTCATGAGAGCAGAGGAGAGGGGCAGGATCACCTCCTTTGACCTGCTGGTTACACGTCTTTTGATGCAGCCCAGGATATGGTTGGTTTCTGGGCTGCAAGCGCACACTGAAGCCAGCTCATGGTAAGTTTATCATCAACCAACACCCCCAAGTCCTTCTCCACAGGGCTGCTTTGAATCTCTTCTCCGGCCATGAGCGTCTCAACTGAGCTTGAGGACCAAGCCTCTGATTTTAGTTCTTACACACAACATTGCCTTGCTTCAGTCTCTCATCTGACTGAACTTCACAAAACTATCTTATCTGACAGGAAATGCAAGGAATATATTAAGCCTCTAATAGTTCAGTTTCAGAAATGTTGCTCTTATTGTACATATAACCAATAGAAATATGACTACCTGCTATCATCCTGGGTGCATCTATTTCTCCCAAATACGTCACCAGAACAGACTTTTATGTGCTGCAGGAAGGCTTGATGCTGACATGACCTGGCTTTACAGGAGCTGAGATGGCAGAGCAACATGAGAAACCTGTTCTGGCTAGCTCTAGGTAATATTCTCAATCTCCTGGTTATTACAATTTTTCTGAGATTTCTGATTGTCATCCAAACTATAAATCAGACTATTGAGACAGTTACAGATCCCTGTATGTTCTTCCTTCCTCTCTGCCAGTAATTTTCAGCAAGCAAAATTAAATCCTTCCAGATAAGAATTGTAACATATTACATCCACTTCGCATAATTTACAATAAAAGATGTAGGACAATGGAAAATAATAAGTTCAATGATGACATCATCCAAACCCCCTCCAAAGCACATATGGATTTCGAAGTATTCCCTTTGTCTTTGCAGAACTTTAAACCTTTATTTTTAATGAAAGAGATCTATTCAACAAGCATTTCTTTTTCCAGGCCTTTGGTATTTCCTTAAAAGCAAGTGAAATATTAACGATAATTTATTTACAGACAATATAGTCTAAAGGACTCTCATGATGAGATAATCTGACTTTTTAGATGCACAAACCTTGATATTTTCCTCATAAATTGAATTGAAACATTCCTTGTGTGGTAAGTCTACATTGAAAGGGTATATGTGGTGCAGGATTACCCAAACCAGCTCTAAACAGATTAGCCTGTCTAACAGCTGCTGTGTAACTATGTTAGCTGAGAGCTCCATCCACGATAATAAGTTCTGCTAAGAAGCAGGCAGCATTATCTCAGGTAAAGTACCCTGTTACTGTGGTATCCTCTAACTCCTAATTTCATAAATTGGATATTGTGCTGATTTTCAGCAGCAAAAGATCTGTTACATACATTTTGAATATTGTTTGTATGTATTTAGGCTTTGGAATGAAATCATTTGGAATCAAATTTAACTCTGCTCTATGTACTTATGTATATAGGATATAACAAAGAACATATATTTCATTTTAACAGCTACTTATTTCAGTGAAAGTAATTGTGCTTCATGTGAAGGGAAGTATGGAACCTGAATTTACCTATCAGAATATTGCTAGAAGATAATGTGGAATTCTCCGACAAACTCACAGCTTCCACAAATACATTTCCTAATATATATGAGTAGCTATAATTGGGGCAGGAGGGGTGGGGTAGGGAGGCTGAGGAGGAGGGAGAGAAAGATTAAGAAAAACCTTTCTCTTTCTAAGATTTAGCCTGGCAGGGAATTGAGAACAGTATGTCATAAATGACTTATATGCAGATGCTTGTTGTAACCTTGCTGTACATACAGCTTGGGGACATTGTAAAAAGACAAATTTTTCACTGGATGTTCTTAGATACTCAGTGAGAGCAAAGTGTACTTCAGACCTTCCAGGCTATTCTCTGTGTTTCTTTTGCAGCTTGTTGCATCATATCTATCCTAGCTTTTTATCCCAGTTGAATGTCAAAAGCTACATCTCTGCCAAAGATCTAGCAGAAATATCTTTTTTGAACTTCTGCTAAAAGTAGTAAGATCCAGTGGGTCCTATATCCTGTGCAAGTCACAAACAAAAGCCAGTTAGTAGAAACTTTGTGGAGACTCATACATACATATACACCATTTTTAAAAGGAAGAGCCTTACTAATGTTCTACAATAATTTTCTTGGTATTTGGTTTTTCCGACTTCAAAGATCTTTGCAAACATTTTGTAGATCAATAGAAAGGAAGCATGTGTATGGAATAAGATTTGTCCTGGAGCTGGTGTGGTCTATAGATTCTTACTGAGTATATAGATCCTTATTGAGTATATAGATCTAGCGTACAGAGGCTCATGGAAAATGTCATTGATGTAGAAATGACCAATATAAAGGATATTATTCCTTTAATGTCCTCTCCTTTTACACACACATACGAGAAATAAAAACCCTTCCTATAACAAAATATATATTCTTCTCAGTTACAGGAAAGGAAGAGTTAGGCTATGAGAAATATTTAGTTATTTCTATTTTTCACTAGGTGTACTGAGATACTAAAGTGACAGTGGTCAAATAGGGGCCCTGCTAGATATAACTGCATAGTTAGAGACAGACAGACTTCTCTCCCAGATGGCTCAACCCCCACAACTACTAAACTTTTGGCCTTACGACAAAATCTAAAGCTGTATGGGTGTTACATGCAGAAACATAACACTCCATGTCTTCTCTGCCTCAAAACAAAAAATCTACTTATATCTAAAGACAAAACCACATTGGCATGCATTTAAAATTGAGTGCTGAAAACCACTAGTCTTTTGGAAAAAGCATTTATGCGCATAGAGAGTGGGGGCGGGGGGAGAGAGTGTAAGAGCTTGAGAGACAGAGCCACATGGCATGGCTATTTGCATGTCCTCCAAGCTTTCTTCATTTGAATCCCCTCTACTTCCCAGAAACTATTCTCCATAATGTATGTCACCTCCTCTGGGCATTTCCAATTTTTCATCACCAAGATTTCCATTTTTTGGCTGATATACAAAGGATGGGAAATGCATTGGCTTCTTATCCAGTACAGTCAGCTGAGTAACAACTTCCTGTACTGTAGCTTTTTTAACTTTATCACAAGAAGCTCCAGTGAAATAATAGAATTCTTTTATTGAGCTCAAGCAATTTATGTGTTATATGTTGAAGTGTTCAGATTAGATTAATAATTTTCAGAACCATAATAACCAGCCATTCAGCTGTGTGAAATAGCACTAGCAGCAGAAGCACAACCCTGTGGTCCTTTGTCAGGTCAGGTCACACCAAGCAGTCCCTGTCAGTGTCAGGCCATTGGAACTAGATGATCCTTAAGGTACCTTCCAGTCCAAATCATTTTATGATATTAAGTTAAGATAAAGCATACCTTTTAGAAAGGCATCCTTTAACAGGCTAAAGATTTCAAGTGTGAAAAATGCCATACAATCCTCTGTAAAGTCTTCCAATATCTAATTATGGTCTCCTTTACCCTGTTAAAGAATACTGCAGTGTAATTCCTATTATCTACATTGTTGTCCCCTAGGACAAAATACCTTATAAAATATAAGGTATATAGAATAAGGGAAAATAAAACTATTTCTCACTCCTGCATCAGGAGTTGCTCAAATTCTGCACAATTTTATAAGTGCCCAGATACTGTAATGTTGGGCATATCATAAATACCCGGGGATTGTTTACAAGGTGCATCCAGCATATCTGTACATATGACTGCAGCATCTGCTGGCAAGCTTCACAAGCAACTGTAACAATGCAGATGCAATGGTACAGCCTTTGTCCATGCTTTGCCATTACAGCCAGGTTACCAGCCCAGGTACAAGCCTGAGACACTATCTCACTGCTGTTGCTGCATATGCTGCTTAGCTGACAGTAAAGGGGTGCAGGGCCAGGCTGAGGCTGCTCTGCACTTGGGGCAAGAGTCAGTGGTGGCATAGAGGTTCAGACCACAGACAATGAGCAAGCAGTCTTGTCCTGGGAGCCTTGCTGACTGCCTGTACCGATGTGGATGAAGTAACCAGCACCACTGACTGAAAAGATAGCTGGGAAGTGACCAGCTTCTTCTTCCTCGTTTTCCTCTCATCTGTTTGCCACTGCTTACTTAGCTTTCTCCTGGTGGAGGAAAAACGTGGACTCATGAAAGGGCCCTCCTTTACTGGGGTGACTGGGGAGCTGACTCCTCAAGTGCTATGTGATGCTGTTGGTGCTGCCCCTCAGGCTGGACTTGAAGCCATATTAACCCTCACAAAAACTGAAGGAGTTCTTGCTCTTGTGTTTAAGGCTGAGTTTTGCCCTAATCTGCTGCCTGCTGCTAAGGCACACCTTTACTAACCCTAAACATGCTGCATACCACAATCACACCCTATTTTCCCTTTAGTGGCAAAATGAGGTTATGTCATGCTCTGAAGCAGAAAGACCTGTGCCTTTTACACATTCTTATGTCTACGTTACATCGAAGGAAAATTAAATTCATCGTGTTGGTTACATTAACTATTGTGAATGTAAGGAATGTTTGAAGGGAATTTCATAATTAAGCTGATTTCAAGGGCCTGTCAACAAGACTATCTGCACTTCAGCTCCATAGCAGAGTCACTTGAGCAGAAAGTGTTCACAAATATATAACGAAGTTGACAGATTAGAACATGGTTGAAATTACCATAGATTAAAACAAAGTAGGCAATAAAAATGCAAACACTTTGAATCATTTTAATAAGAGTACACTAAATCACCCTCAAACAGCATTCAGCAACACGTCATGGGGATTTGGGGCTGCTTATCCAAACTGTCCTGTGCAATATTGCCCTTTCCTCACCTTCTCTATAAAAAGGCTTAATCTTTGCTGAAAGATTCAGATTTGCAGCTCTCTAACTCCTGTATGTTCCCTTAGATTACTCTGAAGAAGCCCATTATATTTAGGCCTTATTAGACATGGAACTTGACCTGAAGTAATTTAAAATCTGCAATTTAAAACCTGCAGTCTGTGGATCTAGATGAATGTTTGACATCATGGAAGCAATTAAGATAAAAATGCTGATTGGAGGCTACACAGTTAAGTCACTGTGTATTGAGTTAATTGCAAACCACCTTCTTGTCAAGGAATTAAATATGTATTGCATAGATAACCATGGGATTTTTATTTTGGGTGTGCATTTTAACAAATTATTTTGCATTTTGAACAGTTGCCAAACTCTCTCCTTTGGCTCAAAACAGTATAAACTTTTTGGCTTTGCTTATAGGGTCTTTGACAGCAGGGAGTGTTTATTTATTTATTTTTTTCAACTGAAGGGAAAATCTGATCAATTTATGATCTTTAACAACAAATAGTCTTTAAACAGAGCTTGCTCTCAATTTCTCTAGCATCACTGCTAGGTGGCAAAGCATGTACAAATTGTTCCTCATGATTTCTAATACCTGTTGCACACGAAGTGTTAAATATCTGATAACGCAGCACAAATACGGGCAGCAGTTTTGTCCGAAATGATCTCACCCTTTCTTTCTTCCTTTCCTTCCTTCTTTCTTTCTTTCTCTTGCTCTTTTCTTTTCTCTTTTCTCTTTTCTTTAATCTTTTCTATTCTTTAATCTTTTCTTTTCTTTTCTTTAATCTTTTCTTTTCTTTTCTTTTCTTTTCTTTTCTTTTCTCTTTAATCTTTTCTTTTCTTTTCTTTAATCTTTTCTTTTCTTTTCTTTAATCTTTTCTTTTCTTTTCTTTAATCTTTTCTTTTCTTTTCTTTAATCTTTTCTTTTCTTTTCTTTAATCTTTTCTTTTCTTTTCTTTTCTTTTCTTTTCTTTTCTTTTCTTTTCTTTTCTTTTCTTTTCTTTTCTTTTCTTTTCTTTTTTCTTTTTTCTTTTTTCTTTTTTCTTTTTTCTTTTCTTTCCTGGGGGCTTTTATTAGGGCCTGGAGATGCACCAGCGGTCATGTTGAGAAAAGCTATGAGTCAGGCAAGGCCTGAAAGGCTCCTGCAGGGTGACCATATCTGCTCACAGCCATTACCACTGTTAACAGCAGAAAATGAGCTAGAACATGCACAGGCCAGGTTCTCATGACAGCCTGAGTAGGGCCTTCCCACCTGTCTTAGCCTTTAAGGCAGTATTTCTCAAATGTGGTCTGCAAAAGGACTGCAACATTTTAAATGCTTCATCACCACTCTTACTCTCATGCCACCCAGAAGGAGGCAATGTTAATAGGGAAAACGAGAAGTAATAAATTCACCTTCAGCATTCCAGCTGTTAAATGATTGCCGGTGTCTTTATAATAGATGAACACTGGGGTTTTCTAGTCTTTTTTTCCTCTAGAAGAAATCAATGTTCTTTGGGGTTTAAAGGATTTAAAGATTAAATCATAATCTCTGGAGAGCATATCTCTCAAGCAAACATTTGGCAACCTGTTTTGATTAGGTTTTTTTTTGAAATATCACAAAAGTATCATAAAAAATTCACTGCCCGTCACCATGCTTCTGATAGCACCTGGTGCACTGATAACATTACTATCTTTCAGCTGATTAAGGCTGACCTCAGTTGCAGGATCAGTTACATGCTTTCAAGCCTTAGCGTAGTTCTTTTGCTGACGTAGCAACTTTCAAGATCATATTTGTCATAATCAATGAAGCATGGATCTTTTTCTGCAGCAGTTTTCCTAAGAAGCCCAAATCTCCCTGCTTCTTGTTCTACTGGTTCTTCAGGTTGTACATAATTCAAGTATTCATAGTTTTAGCGCTTACAACATTCAGAGTTTCTGAAGCAATGTGTATGAGTCATGTATCTCAAAGTCTTTTTTCCTGGGATTCTAGCCAAACAAGGAGATCTTTTTCTTCTTTTTTTTTTTTTCTTTTCTTTTTTATGCTTCTGTAAAAAGATAAGTCACTACCTGAAAGGAAAATGCCTTACATTTGAAAATTTATCCTCTGGTTAAGCTGTTCAACTTTTGAGAAGTCTGTGCATTTAATTTTTCAAATAATAGATTATCTGAAGTCCTACGTGTTTCTTAAGAACAGAATGAAAAATCTGGGTGTCAACACTGATTCCAAAGTTTCCAGAGCCTGAAATGACTCACAAAAATACAGTATCAGGAGAGGAGCAGGGGCAGATAAGAACTGTGAGGGCATTCAATCATAACAGAGCAGATCACTTCACTTGCATTTTGTTGAAGAACACTGGCTGAAAAAAGAGAGGAAAATCCAATTTTGGTTTGAAGTACTATGTCTGAAAACTAGAAGTTATTTTTTACCTCATATTATAAAGAAATATAATGGTGATTTCCCTGAAGTCATGATAATAAAGAATCTTTGAAAAATATTGATTAGTCAGAGGAGAAAGACAGACTGAGGTCCGAGGAAAAAGATGAATAAGAAATGCTATACAAAGAACATTTTAGATCTAACAATCCTGTTTTGTTCAATACAAGTTCTTATGGTACGTCCATCATGTTATAACAGGAAGTCAAGTCAAAAAGGAAATCTCAAGTTCGCAAATAACTAGTAAGTCTTACCCATGTTGCTTAATAAAAACAGTTTTCTTTCTCTTTTCCTAGTTTCTTTATTTATACTGTGTAGTTATGGCACATTTGAGAAGAAGTTAAGTTAGATAGCCAAGCTTTACACTTTAAGTACATGTTTACTTTTTAATGACATTCAGACTTTATTTAACAGTATATGGAAAAAGATACAGACAGAAATTATGCTGGACTATTTAATGTATTCACATTAGGAAATGAGGAAATCAAAGCTGGAGATATACCTGTTTCTGGTGGGTCCAGACTTTTTGAAGGAAATGGAAATTCTCTTCATGGAATGGAAGTTTCTATTGTTCATATAAATGAAGTTCTATATGAACTTCAACACAAGAAAGCTTGAAGTATTAGCTGATCCAAATGCTTACCACCATTAACATCTAGATGTGAAGTTTTTCTTCTGTTTTCGTGCTAAATCTAAAGTTGGGAAGAGATCTATTTTAGCTTATTCTTGTCAACAAAATATTATTAAATACTTGAATATCTGAACAAATTTTGGAAACATTACCCATTATGCTTGGTAATTTGCCAGATCAGGAGCTGTGTGTTTCAGTATTTGAATTACGTTCAGCAAAATAGAAAGTGGTAGTATATCCTATAGTTACGAAAGACAGACTGCCACTAAAAATGAAATTGGTATGATAAAGCATTTTTGTAATTAAGGAAATCCACAATAGATATTATTTTGCTGGAATATATTACTTGACTGTGAGGCTTCCCTTCTATTCAGCTTGTTCTTTCTACACATCCCTCCATGCAGTCATCATCACTCTTTGGTCAACATCATCTGTAGCTCCAAAGGCTGTTGTAGTCGTTTGGGGTGATGTAAACTGCTTACAAGAGCAGCTGTTAAGCTGTAGCTGCAAAGCTTCTCTAGCAGTGATAGACAGGTGTGACTGCGGACAACACCGGGAACTAGCAGGCGTCTTCAGCAATGCAGTGTGATGTTAAACACAGTTTTTACACATGTGAAAGGGCTGCCCATGAAAGTAACACTATACAGCTAGTGGTTTTAATTCAGACAAATGTGGCTGATTGATTGATTGTAAATGGGCATTAGCCTCAGTAAACCTACTTGTCCAGATGCAAGTCAGATGCAAATGAATAATACAATGCTCAAGTGGCAACTAGTCCAGTATTGAAGGAGATAAGGTATAATTGTATTCAGGGGGATGAAGAAAGAAAAGGATGTCAGGGAGGGAAACAACTGGACTGCTGTTGTGATCTGCATTCCTTTTCTTAGTCTGAGGTGTCTGCCTCCTAAGTTTAGAACAGATGTTAACAAAAAAACCCATCCTGATAATATTCTGGCATAGCAAAGCAATGTATTTCCCTCTAATCTCATTCTCAGAAATGGCTGAATGTCATTTTGGCTAAAATTTTAAACCCACATAACCACAAAACCAGCCTGAAATAGATATGCTGCTTAGAAAGTTTCAGCACAGATGACTACAGTTAAATTATGTTTAAAAAATTTAGAATAGGCTCAGGTGCTTTGGATGCTAGAAAGTGACATTCTATCTATCAATAATTAAACCCAATTAATTAGATTGCATTTCTTGTCTGGTTGGCCTGTGATTCATATTTGTTGATATTCCAAGCAATGCATACAGTAGGGTCTTGAATGACTTTTTTAAAAATAAGTTTCTTCCCTGGGAAGTAACTAAAAAAAAAAAAAAAGATACTGTGGGATTTGATGTTTATTGTATACCTTGAGAAGAAAATTGAACCACAAGTGACAGGTATGAATTTTTTACTTTATTCATACTGGAAAAATGCTCTGTTCTGAATTTGGAAAGGGTAAGAGAAGAACTCACACAGAATAGAATATATTTTTTTTGTCCTGTAGAAATTATGTTTTTTTATTTTCACTTCTTTTTCCTTTTAAGTTCTAGTTGCCAACTCTGGGAATTCAAGCAGGGAATCAGACTGGGGCTTACTACATCCTCACAAGCACAAGGCTGTGGAATTCAGATTGTCTCCTCATTACACATGGGCAAGTCTTTCTCTGAATGATTAGAAAACAGTGCCATAGAAAATGTAACATCAAACTGCTATGAGCAATCAGATTAATCAGTGCTAGAAGCAGTCAGTGGCAACTCAAAGAAAAGGAAGCGGTTTACTTGGAGAGGCTTTTCACAAAAGTGCACATGTTCCTTTTTATCTGCATGTCCATGGATGGAGCCATGTATTTATAATGCCATGCCAGATTTAGAGAAAGAAGATCCATTTCATGAGTTGCATCTAGCCCAGAGAAAGGAGGATAGAAATGGGGAAATGGAAAATAGCTAAGTATCTGTACTATGTCCTCTGCTTTCCATCCAAAATTGCCTATAAACTAGGTAACTGATACCACACTTACCATCCTACCTACCAATGACTTACTCCTTCATCCTCTGCTGACCTGAGAAAACACTCAAATATGCTCCTCAAATATACAACTCCTGATTCTACAATTGCTTTCTCAAACTCTACCTGTTGGAAAACCCACACTGCACCTACAGACCATAAGAAAATCTGTCTCACAAAACTTCTGGGAAGATATTACTCATGTCATAGTCAGGGCAGATAAATACATTGAATTACTAAATTTAGATGTGGAAAAAGTTGTTGTAGGTAGTGGTCCAAGGCAGGTGTAGCTCATCACAGTCCTCAAATAGCAGAAGCTCCTGGGAGAGCTAGCTCCTCCCAAGTGGAGTAGGTTTAAATTGTCAGCACTGGAGGTGAGAGGAAGGATATGAGTCTTGCCTTTCAGCTCAGTAAACTATCTGAAAAAGAGTAAGGTCCTAACATGCAGCAATTGACTCCCTCTGAGAATAGAATTTGCAATAGAAATGTAATTCATGTAAGCATTTACAGTTTTCCTGCATTAATAGATACCTGCTGGCTTGAAACACTTGGTTTTGATGTGAATTATCATCTGATTGCAGAGGTACATTCCTAACCCCTACAAAATTGAGAACCAAATGTGTTAAGGAATGCAAACCCTTCAAAGAATCTTCTCTTTCATATTTTGTCTTTGTATTCCCACAGAGATGTAGCATACTTTTATTATTGTAGTGTGAAAAAAAAAGTGTGCATGTATGTATGAGTATATGAAAGCATATGAAAAAATATCACAAGAATAGTGCCCCAAAGATAGACTGAGCCTAAACTCTGTCCTGCCAAATTATTGAATGGTTAGTTCTCTCTTTTCTGAAAGATTCCAGAGGCTGAACCACCACCCAAGAGTTGTGCCTCATTTGAATGTTTCTGCTGAGGTCTCACCTATGATCAGGGTGGGAGATGGGGAAGAAGAGAGGAGACTGGCCACCACAGAATATAGCTCTCTGAATGATGGGATGTTAATAGCTTTCAGACTATGACTTTTTTTCCAGCACAGAATAATTTAATTTCAGAAGTAAAATATTCTGATGACACATTATTTCCCTGCACCACACAGAGTTTTCAGACTGGGCCTGAAAATCATTATCTGTATTTACATAAGCACAAATTACTTTTAGTTAAATAGCAAACCTCCAGTTTTCAATCTTACCTTAGGACTTGTATAGATCTATTTTCTATCATGTATGTCTGATGCCTGGACTAAGTGATGACTAACTCAATAGTAACTCACCGATTTACTGACCTATTCTGGTAACTGTCTGTTTTAATCCTTAGTTAGGGCTCAAATGTATGATTTAGTTCAGTATAACAGATTGCCCTGCATCACATGAGTCCTGTTAGGTGTCCATATACACACTTCTGGTCAACAGGAATTCAAAATGCTATGAACTCATTTTACTATCTTTCACCATCATATTTCTTTCTACCAACTTCTTTGCAAATCTGAGTGTAAAACATCAGTGCAAGGGCTAGATCCCATAACATATTTAGCCAATGAAGTGTAAACATGCTATCAGAGACCTTTTCACAGTCCAGCTCTCAGGGTGGAGCCCAGAGCCCTAAGTTTATGCTCCCTCTATAGTGCATGAGAAAATACAAGAAATGGCTTTCTGAAAAGCAGCTGCGTTGAGGATGGAGCTCTCTGTATTAGACTAGGGTTTCTATTTCCCTGTAATATTAATTAGGTGAATTGTCATTCAGCTTATGACTGAAATAAAGTATCTTGTATGCTTGACTACTTTTTCATTCTCAGGGAAAAGTCATAATATGATGCCAATTTCTTCCAAGGTAGTTTGGATTGCCAGATTGACAGTGCATTAGGAAAAAGTAAACCAAGCCAAGCCAAACCAAAAACCTACCAGAAATGCAATCAAACCCACCAGATGCAGATAACTTTCTAGGAAAGTCCAACATGTATGGAGGAATCTGGGTGTTGGCCTTTGATCTTCTGTCTTGGGCAAATAACAGAAAAATAGTGTCTTTCACCTGAATTAGAACTCCATTACCACCTGAAGTAAAGACCTCCTGTGACGAGGGGTGGATGCATATGCAACATCATATTTCTATGTGAACATTCCTGATCTATGGCAGAGAGTCAGATGCATAAAATGATAGTTTATAATTTAAATAACAAAGTATCATAGAACTCGTGAATAAAAGATGAACAAACTGACATTATGCTATTAGCTGAATGAGTCTTGAATTATTGTAATATGAAGTAAAGAACAAACAAGTTCAAATAATCCTAATGTAAGACTGATTTTGGTTTATCGAACAGAATATCTTTCTGAAGTACAACAAAGTAAAGCCTATGTCTTGGTATGGTTTGGTAAATTCTTGTTCACTCTTCTTTGTCAATAGGTGCCCAATCTTCTATAGAGCTTGCAGAAAGATTTGTGGCTATAATTTACCATAAAGTTAATGTGAGTTCTTCTGGAAACACCCATGCATCAGTGGGCTTGATTAAACATTGGCTGCTCATGACCCTATGCAGATTCTTTAATGCATAAGAAATACAGGCAAGCATTTTACGCTTACTTGCTCATAGAAATGAAGGAGATTCTTTTTTCCTTTTTTAATCAATGTATAAAAGAAAGCAGACATACTGTCATCTCATCACCTCTGATTCTGTAGACAACAATAAATGTAAAAGGATTTCAAATAAAGACACTCAGTTGTTGATGTGAATCATCCTTATGAATAATGGTGATAATGAGAATGGTGGATTGTGTATCTAATGTGATCTCTCTATTTTTGAAATAAGTTATTCTTTTCCTTCTTTAGTTTTTATCTTTTCTTTATCTCTATGGAGTTTACAACGGCTCTGTCGTGAAGTTTCTTTGTGTATCTGTTACAGAAAAGGTGTATAGAAGGAAAAAAGAATTTAGATAAAATTCAGTATTTTAACCATAATCTTGACACAAAACCATCCTAACCAGTTGCTAACTTTCTCTGGCTTTTGTGAGCTTTGAAACCATTCTGTATGGAATTCTATAAAAAAGACAAATGAGTGTGCCCCATTTAAAAAATGGACTGGAAAAAACATTGTGCAAAATGTCTTTTTGTAGTAGATAACAAGACTTCCTAAGTGAAAAAATGGGATCCCTTTTTTATTTCTGAAAACAGCTATATTCTAACTATAAAAGTTATTACCTGACACAATTAGTAATAGGAGACAATATCAGAAATGAATTCTGCTACCTATCATGTGCTTCAGCCTATTCTAGTCTGTTCTGGTACAGACAGTTCAGATGATAAAGATGCATATGAAGAGGGGCATTGAGAGGCTCACACGCAAACATGCACTGCATTCCTTCCTCTGAGCACGCTAAGTTAATGATGTCTCTCCATACCTGTTCAGGAGCAAAAGGAATATATAACTGCAGTTAAATGAGAGAGAAATTAGTTCAAGTGCTAATGGATATCTAGATACATATTTTGGCTTAAAAGGTCCCCAGTGAAATAAGTTTTTTGCTTCCCCAAGGCAACCTTTTATCTCAAAATAATCCATGGGAGCCATTAAAATAATTCTGGATTGACAGAAAATGACCTCAGAAGAGATTTTGACTAGTCATTATAATGATAAAAAGGATTGGATATAAAGAAACATTTTAATTTTACCTCTTATTTACTGGATAAGGAAGAAGCGAAATCTGTTTACAGAAGCATTTCTTTTTTGCAAATAAGGATTCTTGTACCAGGGTTCCTACAGAATATAATAGAAAACATCAGTGGTTGTTAGTTGTCACAAAAGTAAATGTTGTACTCAGGAGAAATAGGAAAATGGAAAAAATAAATTGGCTTATAACCGTATTACTTTGAAATGCTCCTGATCCAAAGATAGTGAAGTGTAAAATCATTTGTTGCTGTAGCAAAATGTTGATTTGGTACTGGTAAGCATTTAATCAGCTTTCTGCTTGATACATTTAATGTGGCTTCAGTATCTTACTGAAGATACATGGTTAAGTGACTGATGATGAATTCAGGAGAGCACAAGTGCCAGTCACAAAGAATCAGGTCTGTTTATTGCCCGCATTAGCTTGGCTCCCATGAATAATTCTCTGTCTGGCAGAAGATGTTAAGTAACAGCCGTTAAGTATCTATCTTCAGCAGCTATGGGTAACTTCCAGCAAACCACAGAAACCAATACAGACAGGCAGTATACTTTAATACTTTCAGCCTAATACAGAACTTTTTCATACTTTCTGGACTTACTTATGTATGGGAGAAAACTAAGTTCTGTGTTGGCTTTCCACTCTTCTAATTCAGAACTTCATATTTTTACTGCATCATTTTCTGTTTCCTATTTTCAGACTGCATTACTCACCAGTCAGGCCGAGAAACCTCTCCCCAGATTAACGGAGGACATTGAGCACATGCTTGAAGGAGAGTGGCACAGATGGTTGACATAAGCTCAGCCAGACCCAATCTGGGCATCCCCTGTTTTAGAGGTGGATTGGCCAGGAAAGATGTGACTTGACCCAAGGTCACAGCAGAAAGTGGTGGTACAGTCAGCAGCGGAGTGAGTTTTCCTGGCTATCAGCTCTGTGCTGTCCTCTTTCATCACCCATTATGCAGAGCACCTGCTGCAAACTGGTGGTCCCCCTTGCATTACACAAATAAGATAAAAGAACTGTAATAGTTGCAGAGCCAAGCACTCCAAAGTGGGGAAATGCCAGAATTAAGGAGGTAGATATTTTATGTGCACATAAGCGTGCTATCCACCCATGATAGACACATATGTATGTTTCTATTTATGTTTTAGTACTCTCTTTGATTACACCATAACATAATTTTTGACAGCATTCCCTAATTACAGAATGATTATAAATCAATAGGCTGGAGACAGAACACACGGCTTTCCCCTGTGGCCTCATGTCTACTTTGCAGAGGTCACTGCAGCACTAGAAGATTATCTACTGCTACCTTGATTAAAAGGCACTTAATTACTCTTAACAGGGTGTAGAGGAGCTGGTGATTCAAGTTCTTTTCTTTTTTTAAAGACATTTTCAACCTCTAACTGCGTTGTCGTAGTTACAGCTGGGGAGTTTGGGAAATGTACTAGTGAAATTGATTACTCAGACATGTGTGACTATGATTCATCCAAGAGCTTGGAAAAGAAAAGAAGCACAAGTTCTTCACCAGCCCCATCATTTCTTCCTTTATTACTCTATTTGAAACAAAGCTTGGACAACACAAAAATAATTTGATTTTTTGATAGCCATAGGCAGAATAAAAGATGTTCTTTTATACCTATCTATGACAAAATTGAAGGCCAAAGATTCAATTTGACGCAACGGTTTTCCTCACTTCATTTACTAACCATTTCAAAGGCATTACATTCTCATTTCTTTCAGGCAATCATAGATTTTAGGAACTGGAATATTTGTTCTTGCATTAAAACAAGAGGCCAGCTACTTTCAACATCTTTTGTCTGGCAGTAGGTAGCTATCAAATACTCTAAGGAAACTTAAAAAGAGGGTTGTGCAATTGAGAAACAATCCACCCTTGAGCGTTTCAGGAGATGTTTGCCTGATGGATAAGTCTAGCTTGTGGGATGCACATCAAGGCAACAGTACTGCCAAAGCACTAGTGTTTTGTTTTCTCCTGAATAAGAGAGTTCTGGATGTTTCCATGATGCATAAAGACATTAGTTCCTCTTCAAAATCTTTTTAAACTCTAGAAACATCCATGCTTCTAAATGCCCACTCTAAAGGCATTATCATCGCTGACATGAAAAATATCCTTGAGTTATCCAACCCTGTAAATAATTTTCTTCCTTTCTTCCTCCTAGGCCTTAGCCATTTTCTGACTCAGACACTGAGTGTGCTTTCCCACATGTAGGCATGACCTGGGACATGACTACCTGAAGCTATTGTTCCTGGCTTGCAGCTCTTAGCTATTAATTGTGGGGTCTTCCGCATGCTCGATGGCAGGTCCCATGCTGAAGCACCATTCCATCTGAAGGCAAGGGTAGTGAATAATGCTAAGAGCAGGCAGTCTCTTTAAAGCCTTGTTTTTCAGGACAAACTCATTACTGGTAAAAATACCTTTTTAAAACCAAAATAATTCATGCCCAGTTTTAAGGTGCATGTCCACCCCCTGCATGGAGACCTTGGAAGGAGCTGCTGCAGCTGGATGTTCTCATAGCCCTTTCCCTTATCAGTTTGTCTCCTCGCAACTGCTTTTGATCTGCCCAGGGCGTTCCTCAGTGACTCACCACCATTTAATGGGGATTAAGATGTTTTTAATTGTTTATAATCCTTTTGACCTTCTGCCTCAGCTGAGAACCTGGAAGCATGCCATTGTACTTCAAGCAGGAGCTGTGGTTGCTTAGGGCAAAGCAAGGTCTATAGGCAGAGGTAATATTTCTTTATTGGACCAATTACTGTGGTTTGAGAAAATAGGTAGCTTTCAGGAATGCAAGGCCTTGTGCCAGTCTGGAATGAAAGCTGCAGACTTCAAAGATAAATGCAGGCAGAGAGCAATTACTCTGAGCTTAATTTCTTTATGTAAACAAGTTAGATTACAAAAAAGAAAAGATAGCTGGTATCTGTGAAACGAGACAGTGTGTTAGCAGAGGGAGGAGTGACAAATTGTTAACTCAAAAAAATGACTTCTACTTTATGAGGTTATTCCAGGAGCAGAGTAGCCTCCTAAAGAATGTGACCAACAGTAACCATTTGACTAAGTATTACCATTCCAAATACTCTGTAGTTGTGTGAGAATGCTAGAAAAACCTGGAAAATACTTTTCTTTATCTAACCACTCAAAACCAATGAACTAAAAAGAGAAGCAAACTAAAATGAAGCGCTTCTGAAGTTTCCCCAGCCCTTTTGTAAGACTCGAAAATGATATAAAAATAACCATGACAGGCACTAAACATAAGAACCAACTAATACAAAAACAGCTGCCCCAGTCTCCGCCTGATAAAGAACCATTCAAACAGTATCAATCTATGAAAAATTTGCTCATCTAAGGTGAACTGTCTGCTCCAAAAGCCAAAATGGCTGCCTAGAAGAACAACCAGAGGACATACTTGTATATGGGGAATTAGAATTACTGTGCTGACTCTTTTCTTTATACTTCTTCCGTAACAAGCCAGAAGCTATCTCTATTCCAATTGCAACTTCAGCAAGAAGACAAGGAAACATATCAGTTTTGAAGTCTCAAGATAAAAACCCCTCTTGGACCACTATGTTGATTACTTCAGGAAAAGAGACAGAAGATAAAAAACAAATCAGCCATCACTGTAATTTTTTCCTGTCTCACAAAGTCTATCCTAAATCACAAGTAGTGTAAACATACAACTAGATGACACTAAGACTAATGAAGTTAAGGAAGACTGAAAAACAACATTTTTTCTCCACAATGAACCAGATATTGACCATTACTACCTCCCCACTATAGTACCATCATGCCACCAGGAATGTCCCCAGCCTGTCCACTATATTCCACCCCATGATTGCATCCCAGTTTGTCCTCCCCAAGATGAATATCAACCTTCTGTGCTACAGTCCAAACAAATAAAAAAGTTATCTAGTTCACCCTCATCCTGTACAGCTTCATTTCAGTCAATTTTCTTCAGACAACAGGCACAATATGAGCATACAGACAATTCTATAGTATTTTGACTTTATCATGAGCTACCTCAAAAAACAAACAAATGCAAAAAAAGGAATAGGGAAAAAGTAAAGGAAAATAAAAAGAAATTCTAAGCTTTTATATCACTAAGCCTGTGCTCTATCTTATATACTTAAATGAAAGCTTTATCATTTACACTGTAAATGAATCTTCTCATTGATTTTTATCAAATTCAATAACAGTTGTCCCTTCATCAAATATCACTGCACTGAAATCATCTTAGATAACCTGATTGGTATCAAACTGCAATTTGCAATTGTGGTAAGACTCTCACAGATAAATATGCTTGCCCGAAGAAAATCAGCCATTACTCAAAAGATTTGGGCTTTTCAGACCCCACCTCATTTGCTCTGAAGAGATCACTAATGGAGATCACTTTATTTATTAACATGTCCTTTACTGGACAGGTGTACTCTCCTGGGCAGGCGGATGACATCAATGAGTTAAAAGGACATAAAGTATTGTCAAGCACTGTTGTTATCAGTCTAATCTGGGACCTATACAAGCAATCATCAATAATTTTTACAAGATCCTAATCCAAAAGAAATCTTGTCAGAACCAGAACCCCTAAATTTCATATAATTCCAGTCTCACTAACTTCAGCCGCAGAAACAAATACTTGAGGCTACTATGTATCAAAGAGATTGAGACTGTATTTGAGCAGCAAACACTGAATTTGGCAATTCATCTTACAAAAGCAATCATCCTTGGAGCCTTTATAGATATTTCTGCAGCCCATCCACCATAACATATGTCCCCCTGGACACAACAGGGAAAAGTAAACAACTGTGGTGCAGCAGTATAAGCTCTCAGAGCCAATGATGGACAGAAACACCCATCTTCCAGTGGGAGGCAATTCTCTCAATGCGGCTATGCCATCTCTGAGATTTTTGTTGTTATTCGCACAGGAATAACACCATGAACACAATGAAACACATCCAAACCAGGAATACAGATACTAGAAATAATCTCTCTTAGAAATACTGGGAGATTAAAGTTTCTTTTGAGGTGTGTTCATTTAACACCTTCCACCCCAAGCTAACCTCTCTAGCCTTGAAGAGGGATGAATGTATTTCTCACTCTTTTCCAGAGTATATAAAAAGCTTATTGTCTCCACAGGTACTTACTACTTTTTGTTTCAGACGGTCTGATGGTTGATTTCAGCTTTTGCAGCTGCCGTTTCTATTTCAGACCTGAAGAGGGGCTTGTGCGTCCAGTCACTTCTCTGTTGTTTGCAGCTTTAGCAAACCAGTCTAATGAAACATTTTGCTTCTTCCCACTTTGTTTTTTTTCTGCTCTCAGGCCATCATGGCTATACTACTACTTCTGTAATATTTAAAAAAAAAAAAAAAAAAAGTTTGGTTAGATCTCTGTATTCATGATATTCTTACATTTCAGTTCCATGCCTGTCAGGCAGACTGAACTCCTAAGCTGAATTAATTATGGAATATTGTTGGACCTGTGGGTTCCTGCGATCATTGCCTGTGTTATTTGGGTCTAGTATGCATAGGAATGCGAATGTTTCAGAGCCAGCTCTTTGCCTGGGGTAACAATACACAGCCCTTAGGCTGCAGCACGGCTCTGCCAATTGACAGTGGTACGTGGCTGCAGGCTGGGAATCTCTGCCCTCAGAGCAGTCCGTGAAGCCAAACTCATTTTGTGCCTTCTGGAGCCAGCAGCTGTCAGAAGCATGTTCATTGCAGAAGTAATGAGAAATTAATAACATCCTGCATTTATCTAGTGTTTTCCTAAGTAGCAAATACCATGTTCGTATGAAGCTGGTAAAACTGTCATGATCTCTGAAATGGGAAAACCAAAGCATAATGCAGCCAGAACCTAAATGAAAAGAGCATGAAGTTGCTACCTTTTTACCCAAATGGCTTGATTTACAGAGACAATAGTCATTCACACCTCCCATGAAATTTGTTTTTCAGATGTGGAAGTCAGAGCAAGCTGCAGGTGTCAGAACCTCTGAAGATCAGGCCACCTGCCTAGTTGACTAATTGGGAAGGGGGAGCGTTGGAGAGAGGTGGCAGGTTGCATCTTGTTGAAGCTCCTGATTTTGCCAGTGTGGGCCAGGTACATGTGACATTTCAGTAGCAGTCTGTTGAATGAATTAGTTCTCATCACAGTGCTAATTCCTAGGATCACATTACCTCTCAAAGCAAGATTGTATTTTCCTAAAGAGTTCTGAACACAAGCTTAGTTAAATCAATTAACACACTGTTCTCTGCACACACACAAGAGCTGAAAATCTCAAACATCCCGAAGGTTTTCCTAATTGCATAAAATCAGCATTCAGGAACCGTAGAGCCATGTGGCCCATGTGAAACCAAGTAATGGAGGGAGTGCATCCTACCTGTGAGGAGGGAAACGGCAGCCTGACTTACTGCAGGCTCATGGCTCCATGTGGCTTCTGTCCATTTTCCTGAGGGAGCTGAACCTTACCCCCTTCTTCCATGGAATCAGTAGTAGCAACATTACTTTCATATTTTAGAGAAGGAAAATGCTTTTATTGTTCAAAAGCAAATAGCTAAGAAAAACTGGGAGACAGGTCGGTATTTATTACCCCTGGTGTCTGTCAGTGAGGGATCTCCACCAGCCGCTCTGGTCCTAGATGCCAGCAGGACTGGGGCAGAGCTTTTTCCAGCAGTTTCCAATTTGGCATTCGGATCTAGCCAGTGTCTGAGTTTTGTGGCTTGGAGACTATAATGCAAAATTGATGTGTTGTGTTTGATTTCGATGGATTTGTATTTTTGTTTTGTGGCTCGGTTTTTGGTTTTGTTTTGTTTTTTTTTTTTTTAATTCCAGTTAATTTGACTGTCAGGATTTTCAATAGCATTAACAGCAGTAATTTAACTTCTGTTACCTGTTGTGGGTGGTTTATGTAATGTTAAATTTTTACTTTCGTGCAAAGCATCCAACTGCCAGGATCATAAGCATTATATAAATTACTAAATTAAATAACTAAATGAGAAGCTTTCCAAGGACTCAAAGGAAATTCAGAGCTTTGGTATAGCTCACGAAAGAGCAGAATGACAGGGATAAAGCTGTTAGGTTTCCTTTCAAAACAAATTCCATGCAAATACTGTCTCCTTCTAGGAGTGTGTTGATGCAGATGCCCCCGCCAAAGTCACAGGCCCTTGTTGCTAGGCTTTGTTTATATGAGAACAGAAAGACAACACTTGCTTTAAAAAGCTGTCTGCACTCCAGGATACATTGTCATCTCTGCTGTACATGGAGAAGTCAAATTATGCACCCAGCATCAAAAGGCGGTTTCTGAACCCAGAGTTGACCCCTACGTTATGTGTAAAGGCTCACTCCTTGTTATGCCACATGGTCTTCCTGCTTATGCACATCCTTTTCTTCTTGCTTTACAAAGAAGTTTATAAACTGAAGTCAAATCTGAGCCATTTTTTATTGCAGGACTGGAAGTAGTTTTGACTTTTTCTAGAGTTTTGAATTTTGAAACAAAAATTATCCCACTCTTTATTTGTCATTGCTGTCAAATTAAAAGGACACAGAATCAATGCAAGTTGTAGTAATTCCAACTCTTGGCTCTCTGAAAGCCTGTAAACTGACTATAGATTTTTACTGCTACAGCCTGCTGCCGAGTTCTGCTGGCCACTCAAGGGTACCCAACATGTTTTAGCTGATGGCACTGCTCCTTAACAGATCTTTACATGCTAGGACACTGTAGGATTTGGAGTGAGAAATGAAACTGTAAACAAATCCCACTGTTCCCAGATGGCATGGCTTAAGACTGTCATCTCCATCTTGTCAAATCTCATTTATTTACTTTAGTTTAATGTTACAGCAAATACACAATAACAATTTTGCATTTATGGAAGTAAGAAGAGATATTTGGTGTTTGGAAAAATTATACCACCCTGTACTAAACACATGAAAGATCCACTAGTAGCTATAACAATAGAGACAAGGTGAATTAACTTACTAGAAATGAAGAAATACTTCATGAGAAAGGGCTTATATAGTGGAGAAGAAACCTATCAGTAGAAGTCAGCCAGATATAAAACTTGATGGAATGTCTTGATTGCAGTCTTTATGAACCTCAGCTATTAACTATGCTATATAACAGTGCAAATAACTTTCCTGCAAAACTGTAAATCAGTTTCATGCCATTAGAGAAAATATTATGTGATATTTTGAATTAGTCTTTAAAATGACCCCATTCAGATATGCTCATATCAGGAATAATCGTAGGGCTCTGCGTGAGATGATATGCATTCAAGGAAAATCAGAGATAATGACCATGATCACTTCAATAAACCTATGGTTAAACCAGACACAGATATATTCCAGACTAAATGTAGCTTGACAATGAAATCAGCCATGGTGCACGGTGTGAAGAGCATAGCTGTTAGACAGCAGTCAAAAAAACTACCTTTAAAAAGTGCTACAAGATAAAAGGAGAAAAAGTATGGGTAAAGCATATCTGTCACATTAGGTCACCGTTTATTGATATATCTTTGAATGGAGTGTTTGGAAATGTAACTAACTTATAAGAGAACTGAACACAGAATAGAAGTTCTTCATTTCTTGCTCAGTTTGATTTAAGCAATGGCAGGGAATATGCTGTTATCAGTGCTGCAAGCTGAAACACAAATATGCTGAAAGTTTCTGAAGTAATTCTTCCACTGTACAAGTTGATGAGAGAGGAAAGCCAGTTTCTCCATACAGTTTGCTTATGGTGTCAGGTGTATGGTTTATGTTGTTAGGCATTCAAGTGATGAAGATAAGTTAGTTAATATTTGTTTCAATCTATCTTCCCAAAGTGGTACTTCTCAAGCAGCTTTGAAGTGTAACCTTCTTTTGGCTTGTGCCTGTTCACCCCTCTTTGTTGGCAGCTGCTCATCTCCAAAGTAGGGTGGTGGGAATTGGCTGGAATTACTGGCTGCAAGTACTGACGCCCATTTGCTCACTCTGGTTAAGCTGAGCTGCTGCTGGCACATAGAGGTAGTTAGCAGCTATCTAGCTAGTTGAAACACTTGCAGCACAGAAATAAAAATCTGTTCGTACTAAGAATGGAACTGCTACCAGCTTAGGAGGAAACTGAATTGCTACAGATATATCTCATCTAGCACTTCATGAGCTATTTCAGCCTTTATGCGGTTACTCATCCAGGGGGTAGCCATGGGGGCATATAGACCTGGAGGAGACGTCCTGGATCACTTGCTCTTATGGAGAGCAGTTTTGACCCTTTCATGAACTTAAGAGGTTACATTCAAAAACAGAAGTAGTTCTTTTGCTATCTGGGAGGTTGCTCCAATAACTTTGGCATTAGAATTCTGTTTCTACTTTCCAGCCATTTGTTCTTGTGCCAATACTCCAAAATTATTCTCAAACTTGGTTGGTTTCTTTGCATTCCTG
>NW_009934300.1:85452-116486 GCF_000696875.1 Nestor notabilis
ATATGTACTTATAAACAGCAGTTACGTGCCCTCTCCACCTTCATTTTAAATAAAGTTTTTCTATTATATTCTCCTGTCTTTCCATGTTCTTGAACATACAGCGTTAGGTCTCTGTGACTTTTCCTTGGACTCAGCTGGCCAGAATTTGATACAGACTTCTAGGAAGGATCTCTACCTTTTTAAAGCAGTCTTGACACTTTCCCATTTTCAAATTACACACCGCACCTCTTATGGCCTGAGGTTGATTTTCTCTCTTTGTTAGTTGGTTACCTCAGTGAATCGTAATTATTAGTGGTCACCTTGTACATCCAGGACTTTGTCATTTCCCATTTGGGACCCCTAAGTTAAAGCAGAATGTTTTGCATGACCTTACACTTGCTCGGGTAAACTTCCAGATGTTTCTGTTACTCCTGCCTTTAAAGTCAAGTCTTCTTGCTGGTAACAATGTCTCCCAGTGTTAGGGAAGTATACATGCTCAAGCCAATGTTTTTCAGTTTGAGATGTTTAAAATCAAGAAGCTTTTCTATATGTACACTGTACAAATAAGATTTGTGGCAGTGGATGAGGAATCGACTTGCACTAGGAGTTGCACAGAAGGGGGAAAAAACCCCAAATAATTGGCAATCCACAAACCTCATTATTGCAAAGTCTGCTTTCCCATAGATTGGAATGAGAAGAATATTTGGCTGAGTAACAAAAAAAAAAGTGGACTGTATTCTTTGGCTTCGAAGTAGTATTGTGCCACTTAACATGTTTTTTGGTTTTGGGTTTTTTTTCCAATTAGAGTCTTGCTCTGCATTTGAGTGTTAAAGCCAAATGCATTTTCATAAAATGATCATCTCCTTAAAATTCGAGCCACAGCTGCCATAACTTTTTCTGTCACTGGACTACACACATCTTAGACTGTATTGTATGAAGGTAGCTCAATGCTACATCTCATTTACATGTGCTTGTGACTTTTTCTCACAAACCCCATAATTGAATGCTAAGGCACTTCATTTCTACCTGCAAAATCACGGTAAACAGCACTCAAGAGCAAAAACGTTTATGATTAGGAAGCTGTGGTATCAGATTTGATGAAAGATCAAAGAGATGTCAGCACCATCTACCAAATAACACTGAAGTACTCTGATCAATTGAATAGCCTGAATAGTCTTTGAATTCTGAATAGTCTTTGAAGCATTCTGGCCAACAACAATGATTTGTGTTGTGTTAGGCAAAGTGTTGCCAGCGGGTCAAGGAAGATGATTCTTCCCTTCAGCCCAGCACTTGTGAGGCCACACCTGGGGTGCTGTGGTCCAGGTCTGGCTGCCCAGTACAAGAGAGACATGGACATACTGGAAAGACTCTTGCGAAGGGACACAAAGGTGATGATGGGAGCATCTCTCCTATAATAGAAGGCTGAGAGCTGAGTTTAGCCTGGAGAAGGCTAAGGGGGGATCTTATCAATGTATATAAATACCTGAAGAGAGGGTGCAAAGAGGATGGAGTCAGGCTCTTTTTGGTAGTGCCCAGTGACAGAACCAGAGGCAATGGGCACAAACTGGAACACAGGAGGTTCTCTCTGAATATCAGGAAATAGTTTTTCACTGTGAGGGTGACTAAGCCCTGTCACAGGTTGCCCAGGGAAGTTGTAGAGTCTCCATCTTCAGAGATATTCAAAAGGTGTCTGGCCATGGGTCTGGAAAACCAGCTGTAGATGGCACTGCTTGAGCAGGGGGTGTTAGACCAGATGACTCCAGAAGTTCCTTCCAACCTCAACCATTCTGTAATTTAATGATTCTGTGATTCTATAATTCAATTTTTATGCAAAACCACTGTCATGGTTTGATAGTGAAAGGGTAGTAAGCAAATTTGGGTTATGTGAAATACTTCCTGGAAAAAATGATACCTGCAACAGAAGAGAAATATTTGAAAGCAGAACATTAGAAGTAGTTGACTTTAAGCTATAGAATCTTTTGCAGCAACGTTTATAGATAAATTGCATTAAGTATTCCAGTCCAAATGTTTTTCCATCTTGCTTATGTTAAGAAATAGTGTGTTCTCTTCCACAGGAAAATTATTTTCAATTTAAAATCTGTGTGAGTCATGTATTGAATTTCTCCATTTGGGTACCTGGATGGGTAACAAGAAGATGCAGAGTGAATTATGGGCTAGAGAGGCAAAGTACGTGCTAAATGCTTCTTTGCTTTGTTTTCATATTCTGGTAGCTGCCTGAAAACTGTGGTATTAGCCACATGGGAACACGTACTTCTTGGAAACAGTTACAGATTATGGGAATATGACTTCATGTTTATAAATTGGACTCATGAGGAGAATATAAGACTGGCAAATTTGTATGTCCATAGCTCAATGATAGGAAAAGCATTATTGTCTACTAAGTGCAGATGTTGATAGAGAATATATATGTAGCAGAAGGGATTTGAGAACCTAAGTAGAGAGAAATTGTAAATATTAATCTGAAAATCTCTATATTTTAAGTTGATGAAACTAGTACATAATAGTAGCTAAACTTACCCTCAAGTAACAGAATATCAGAGAAACTCGAAAACTCAGATAACAGTCACAGTTTATGTAAATCTGAGCAGGCCTTGACTAAGATGTGGTTTGGGAACTGAAGTGGAAAAGCTGAAGACTAGTAACCAGTGAAAATACGCTATTGTGAAAATGTGTCCAATCTGCTCATTCTCCTCTTGCAGTGTTGGTGGTAGAAATTCCCACTCTTCTGTGCTTCCACCACAGATACTGTCAACTGTCAATTTCTTCTTTTAGGAAACGAAATTTCCAGCCCTTCATCAGAGAGCTTGAATTGCTGATGAATTGTTTGTCATGAAACATACTAATCCAAATCCACATTGTATTGCAATATTCACAGGTTTGATATATGTATGTCCTTTATTTATAGAAAAAATTCGATGCTGTCCAAGGAAAAAACAAGGCAGGCCTGCAATTACACATACCAGCTATATGTGGATATACCTCAGGTCATTTCAGAAGATAGCTGAATGACATTACCACACTTGATCAGTAGGAGAGAGTAATTTTCTCAGTTGGGCAGTGGTGGAGCTAGTAGAAATTCAGATGCTGTGGATTTAATACGATGTTTCTGATAGCCTGCTTTGCTGCATGAAAACAAAGCTATACAGAAGGCAAGAATGCTTTACACCTCAAGGCCATAGTAAATTTTATTGAACATACCTTATTTAAACAATGTCTAAAAGCTTGTCTTTCTCCAAATCTCTAAAATTCTGAAACTTTGAACTACTGGTCAAGCTACAGTGAAACTATGAACAGAACTGTTGGAGAGGGCTTTTTATGACCTACTGGTGTCTCACAAATATGTTTGGAAAATAGAAAGTCTAGAGACCAATTATGTAAATACTTCAGATAAAAACATGTATAGCTCATGCTCTGCTTCTTATTATTAAGGACACATGTATTTGGTCATCAGCTTTTGCTCTTCATATTTCCATAGCCACGCACAAACTTCAAATTTGATTTTTGTGAAGATGAGGCTTAAACACCAAAGAAGGAAGGATCAGAAAATATGGAACATACATATACATGATAGTTTCCTGGGTGGCAGGTGTCACAAACTGCTGAAGATTAGTTTGTTACTTGTCAGAAGGCCCATGGTCTTCAAGAAGGTATTGTCTCTTAACTTAATTGTCTTGCAAATAAAGGATTTTCATTTAACATGCTGGACCTATTTTCACATTCAGTCTGATGTCTCTCATTTCTTTTTACCTTTCTTTTTTCCTTAAAAAAAAAAAAAAACAACCCAAACCACAAACGTAACATAATTCTATTTTCCTTTATAAAATGCAGTAGGTATTCTTGCAACCCTGAGGGCACATGGCTAGCTATAAAGGGCACAGCAAATGCTTCTGTTAAAGAGGGACTTGGAAGAAAGCTGGCTCAATTCCACAGCAAATCTGCATAATAGAGCCTAGAAGAGGGAAACACCTTCTCCAGATGAAATAGATCATCAGGAGTATTGAGTTTCATGCAGAGGTGGGATGGTATTACTTTGAGGTGTAATTCCTTTTTATGTATTTCACAGGAACAGAGTATATTGTCTAATATTTTTATTTCAGGCTTCATATCTTGTTTTATGAAGCACCTTGAATCACTACCCCTTAGGGGAAAGTTAGCTTTAGTTCCTCACTAATGGCAATTCAATGAAATTGCTTTGAGCAAAAGGTGAACATTTGTTAGTGACACAGAAGAACTTATGTGACACTTCTGTATGATGGCATTTACACCTACTAAATCCTTCTTGTGATGCCAGTTGCTGGCATGTAACTGAAGCTCCACCTGCTACAGCTGGATTTCTGGACCAGACAGGATTTCCAGAAATGTGACTGACAAATGAAGCATAAACTATGTTCTATTACTCATCCTGCACCATAATGGGTATATTTAAACTTCTTTCTTGGCCTGTGTCTGTTTGAGTCAGTCAAATGAATAAATGGCTCTGTCAAGACACACCTGACTGAGAAAGGCAGCAATAGTGTAAAACTAAGTTTTTATCCACATGAGCAGATGTAGGTAGATGCAAAAGCTTATGGACTTTAGTTGCATTACCAGGGTGATACATACAAATGAATGTAAAGTGAATATGCTTTTAGCATAGGCATAATTCCATCCCAATGTTAGTCAGTGGCTTCCTTGCTAGAGATGGCAAATTGTCAACTCATTTGTACCAGGACTGAAATTCTGCTAACTTCCATCAACCATACAGTTAAACAAAGAGGGGCAGATACAAGAGTAAGCAGTTAAAATTTGGTGTGCAGGTGTTCTTGAAAGTTGAGGACAGGGATGACTGAGATGGAATAGTCAAGTCAGTTTTGGAGGAAGGAGTCATTATGGGATGGAGAGGTTAGTGTCGAGGAAACTACAGAAGTAGTTGTAGGGGTCAAAATAGGAGCTGATTGAGAAAGGACCCTGAGCTTTTTCATTTTGAGGTGGTGCGAACCAGCTGGAGAAGCACTGGGAAAGAAGAAGAGAAGAAGATTAGGAAATAGCCGGGTATTATGGCAGAATGACAGAAATGTTTAGTCAGACACCAGGAGAGGTGATATTGTCATCACAGCAGAAAGGTTGTCTAGAGAAAGGACTGGCAGGTGGAAAAACAGTGGTTAGTTTCAAGGCCATTAAGCTCAGAGATTTCAGAAGGAGGCTGAAATGTTGGTTCAGTCTGAGAAAAGGAACTCCAGATTGAAGGAACTGATTTATGAGTACTCAGCAGAGAGGTATAGAAAATGATATTAAAGAAGCTGAAAAGACTCTTGGAGCTTGTGTTCCTGTCTCCTATGTTACAAATGATCTGGGAGAATGCCATAAGTTCTTATGGTAACAGAGCCCTTGCCAGAAGCTTGCATAAGACTGAAGTTTAATTTCAGCTGCACATGGGATGCTTTGGGGTCCTTTCCTGATAGAGGAAAACAGCATATTATTGTATCTTGTCAAAAGCAGTCAAATGCATTTTGTATTTCTGGAATGGATCAAACCCTTTGGAGAGAAGTGAACAAAAATAAAGGCTATGTGATCTTAGTCTATTTTACAGAAAGTGTTTACAGTCTTGAGCAAGGAAGAAAAGAACATCCTATTTTAGGATGCCTTCTGAGCATACCCCTGGTAACAGACCATGAGCTCAGACACCATATTAATATTGAAAGAGGTGATGATTTTAGCTTACTCAATATCAAAGACTAACTGAAATAAAATATCAGCTTCATTCCTTGTTGGATTCACTTGTATCCATCTGTCAATCAAAGACACAGATGAAAATGCACAAAATGTTCTCTGTGCTCATATGCTTTTATGATAATGTAGGTATATGCCTAGATGTGCAGATCAGAATCCTATCTTATTCAAAATAAAGTGGAGAATTTCAAATTTTCACTTATTTATTGTCTCTCAATCAGCTATTTCTTCTCTCCAAGTGTTTGCATAATCACTCCATATATGCATTTACACCAAGGAGCAATGGACATTTTTTTTAGAAATTATAGCAGTCCTACAAAGCACTTCTGACAAATTTGCCTTTTTTTTTTTTTTTTTTTTTTAATTTAAAAAGGATCCTTCAAAAAACCACTAAACCCACTTTGGATGGCTCTGTTTACACTAGCTCTGAGAGCTTTACCAAAAGGCTCAGCTCAGCTGGAGGGTAGCACAGCATTGTTTCCACAGAAGATCAAGGCCTGGTCATAAATGTTACCCAAGGCAATGATAACAAGTAAGCAACTCACCCAGCTACCTGTCCTTGACCCAAGCAGATACATGGCATGACCCACTGTGTTGTGAGATTTTTGTTAGGACCCAGCACACTGTGACCTGGAGAGGTGCACAAAACATCCTGCTGCTCTTGTCATGGGACCAGTACTCTCTACAAAGTAGTACTCTACTCCCCTCATGAAGAGATTGCACTCTGTATTAGCTGACTTCTTCATCGACCTTCACACACCCTGGGAGGACAAGTTTTTAAGGGTATAAAACAATTAAAATGTACTGTCTGCTCTTTATGGAATGAGAGGAAACAAACTCATCAGTTTTCAGCTAGCCCAGAAAAAAAAAGGCACATTTACTCCTGTCGTCATCAACTCATAGGATGAACAGCTGGAGGATTCCCAGCTCACACTTTGGATTGTTAACGCAGGGGGAACAACCCATGGGAATTAATGCAATAGAAAGCTGCAGGAGAAGTGTGCATTATATAAGCAGAGGGATAATCTAGTTGCATTTATGCTCCTTATTTTCTGTAGTCATGCAAACAGCCAATAAAACCAGAAGACCCACATTGTTTTTTGAGTAAGTGCAAAGAGGTTAATGGAGTTAGATCAGGAATTAATTTAGCCCATAATATTTTGAACAGTTGCCAAATGGTGAGTAAAAGGAGTATGGTTCTAAAATAAGGTTTAGAATAATGTCATTTATGGGCCGAAAAAAGGACATGCACTATATGGACTTCGAAAGAAGCTGTAATTAGGAAATAAAACTGTAAGTGAGGACTACACAGAACATACTGCACCAAAAGAATGACATAATTGTCATGAAGCTTACCCAGATGCAAACCAGGGACATTCAACCTCAACTCTCTAGACTATTTTCAAAATAGAATACGCTATAAATTAACAACGGTTGTGTGTAGGTGTCCCACCCTTAGAAATGGTTAGGAATGCTCTTCAATTATTTTTTTTTTTGCTTCAAAATGGTTTGTTGAAATAAAATCCTTTTACAGACATGTATTAGGCATGAAAACATTTTTATTGTCTGAGGATAGAATTTCCACTGAAGTGAGCTTGTATGCTTATAATATCCAGTGAATATTTCAAGCAAGTGTATCAGGAGCTTACATTCAATCCTCTTCTCTGCTTGCTTTGAAATCCCACTCCTTTATTTCCACTGCTGCTCATGAAAACTCTACTTTTCATATTTATGAGGAAAAACATTTCTCACACCTCATCATTTTCACTAAACACCAAAATTCTTCTGTTTCTGCACAAACTTAAAATACTTGGCAGCAACACTAATTTGTTGCTAGCGATGCATTGTAACATAAAAAAGAGGCAATTATTAGCTGCATATCTCTTGCTAATTAAAAAAAACTTGAAAATTTTCAGAAAAAGGTAATTGCTTGCTACTTACAACTTGTAAACAGTTCTGGTTCTTTGCTGTAGTGGCTGCTGCTGACAACAAAGGAACCTTCACTGATGCCTCAGTTAGAAATGATTGCTAGGAAGGACACAGCTTTTTCCACCAGACGTTGCAATGTCTTACAAATACTCTTAGGTTTCAGATTAGGTTTGTGAAAGTGTTTGCTTTTCACTTGTTTAGCCATTTATAATTTTTATTAGCATATGAAATAAATAATGGTAAATGTTTAGGGAGAGAAAACTATTTTTTAAAAAACGTATCCATCACTTGATGAATATGAACTATTAAAGTCTACACCGTAGGTATGAACTAAAAAAAATGTCTTCAGATCTTGAATAGGAAGTGAGGAAGGGGTTTTAGGTATCCTATTTTAACTATAAAAGTGCTGGTTTTCAGGCATTTCTATTCAGAAGATAAAAATGAACCTGCAGAGTTAATCATACATCTGTGCAAGGCAGCTTGGAGAGACACAGGTCATGGCCACACTGGTGAACAGAAGAGAGACAGGTATTGACTGCTGGTCACTTCCGTGTGTTGTAAAGCTAGCTCCCTCCTTAAGGCTGAGCAGATTGACTGATACAGCCCTTGGTTCTGTGAGGCTGCAGTGGCATTTCTGTGCCATTCTGTACATTTTTCCAGCTTGGAGTCACCAGGACACTGTGAAAGATGTGTTATGGTCCACCACAGTGGTTTCTACATTGCAGGTCCGAACGACCTCCTGCCCAGACTATACTTGAATGGTGCCTCAGAAAGAGCTAGCTGGTGGCCTTCAGGAAAAGCCAGGGAGCACATGGAGAGGCAGAGATCCAACACTCAGGCTTTGCCTTTGCCCTCTTTCACTTAACAGTGTATACTTACAAAGCACAAATAACAAATAGACCAGATTTTACATCCTGAGCTCTCCATTTTCATAAATTCAATGATCTGTTGCAGATTGCACACATGTGAGGGTGAAATAAGACCTAGTATTAGGTTTCTCAGTTTAGAAACTGAGATCAAAAAGTTCATTCACTATATCATTTGTTCCTGTCACAGTCTGTGAGTTACATGAGTGTTTTGCCCAAACTGTTTCAGAGGACTAGGTTCATTAAAAGCTGACATTATATTCTTTTATTGTGAGGCATCTTTTTTTTTTTTGTTCATTTTGAATATTCCAGCTCATTTTCTCTCTCAGAAGAGTGTAAGATTTTGCTATAGAGACATATAGGAGTAATAAAGAAGTAGGGAAAAATATAAAAAGCAGCTGAAGAGATATGAGAAGTCCTTTGCTTCAAGGCAATATCATCTGTACTTAACTCATTCCTGACAAATATTTTTGTAACCTGCCTTTTAAAGTGTCCCATGGTGTAGATTCTATTATATTTTTCCTTCTAGGGTATTTCCTATTCAATCTAAATCTTTGTTGCAATTTTAGCTCACTGCTTCCTCATGACCCCCATGGGTCAGAGTGAAGAACTATTTGTTCCCCTCCTATTAACATCTACCCATTACAAAAGTAAAAAAGCTTTATACTATGCCTTTCAGATTTTCCTGAATGCATGTTTTCAATCTTACAATCATGGGCTGCATTTTTCTAGATTTGTCTTGAAGCATGGAGCTTTCTGGACTTAGTACCCCTGCTTAAGCCTCATGGGCGATGGCAGAAGTGGAGCATTTATTTATGTGCATTATACTTGGCACTCCTGTTTATGATGCTGTACTACCATCCCACACGCAACACTTCTCTGTTTAGCAGCTCCTCTGAGACATTGTCTTCAAGGTCTGTAAGCAGGAAGTTTTATTCCCTTTTCCTGCAAATGAATTCTGTGAAGCATCAGATTCCAGACAGGACATCGCCAAGCCCTTCTCTAAATACCCTCTGGTCTGACATGAGCTGACAATAACTTGCCAATTTCTACACTATTTTTTCCCAAGCAGTTTTGTGGCTCATTGTGGATCCATCACCTCCAAGTTCCCAAACCTTGATTATAAAACTGTTGTCTGATAGAGCAGAAAGGACAGCAAAAGCGAAAATATAGATCCCATATGTTTTTTCTTCTAACCACAAAACCTGCTATGCTACCATATAGTGGAAAAGTCGGTTTGCAATCTCTTCCTCACAAACCTATGTTGACTGTTATTTATCTCGTTGCTATTTCCTAGTTGTTATCAAATAATTTGATTGATGAATTGTATCACCGTATTTCTGGGAATTGACATTAAACCAGTTTGTCTGTGAAAATTCAGTCCTCCTCTTTTTTTTCCTGATTTGGAGCTAAGTTTTAGTTTGTCCTTTTCTGTGGTTATGTAGTATGTAGTATGATCTCCCCTTCTATGTATTTCCAAAAGCAGAATGAATTATACTAAGGGTATCACAGCCTCAGCCTTCCAGCTCAGCTTTTAAATGTCAAGACAATGTACAAAATAAACTCAATTTATTTAAAAGAAATTCAGCACTTGTGCAGTTTTCACTCCTCAGCCCATCTGATCGAAACATAATCCAAATACAGCTAAATGAACCAATATTTGAATAACCTTACCTTTCCCTCTCCTTTGGCGAACAACCCTCTTGTTTTGCCTTACAAACTCAACAACCAAGAAAAAATAACAGCCTAAGAAGGGTTTATTCAGTATGGCATCACTTTAGCCTTAACAATGGATGTAGCTACTGCCACAATGCAATGTTTCCGTCCTGTAAAAAATCCCAAGTAATTGCTTTTTTTTTTTTAATTGAAAGCAATTTGGTCCTCTACTGTAGTATTTCTAGGTAAATAATTTCCATGCAGCAAAAAGAGTCAATTAGGTTGAAGTAACACTTTCCCACCAGAGTGCAAAACGGCAGTGCTCTGTTGTGTGCTGTTGACAAATGAAAAAGACACCCACAGGCTAACTGCATACGAAGTTAAAATACAATATTGAACTGCTGGAAAAAATTGTGCCTTTTCAAGTATGCGCTGCCACTTCAGCAGTGTTTGTTCAAAAGTCATTACTAACCTTTGGCATCTCATCTGGGCTACTGAACACTTGCCACTAGGGTTGCAGTAATATCTGAGCAATGCCAGAATATAAAGTCAAGGAGTCATGATTATGAAATGGAAAAGCCAGACAAAATCTATGGTAGCCATCAGCAAAACCAGTAGCATATTTCAGACATAGATGAAAAATACTATTTTTAGTGGTATGCTGCAAAGACTGATTTTACTCCACTTACAGTCAAATTAATCCTTGTACTGAAGTAATCCTCACCTGTGTTTTTACCTGCTAGCTTAACCTTTCCTTTGACAAGATGATTTGTTTGTCAAGAAAGAGATGGGATAGAGGAATCAAATTTATTATAGAAGAAGTAAGTCATCTTTTTTTCTTTATGGAGGATTTTTCTGTACAAACAGAGATCTGCATTGTAGGTCACTAAACTAACCTCAGTGTGTAGGTCTCCCATGAGGGTCTGTGGAAAGAAACAGGCATTTCTACTGCAGAATCCATCTGATATATTTCAGACCCCTATATTAGGATGAGAGGGATGAGACCTTCAATGTGCCTATTACTCTTCACGGACCAAGGAGAAGTCCACCCAGCTAGCTCAGAAGCAAATGTTCACAGGATAGGTATTTCTGTTAAGATGAACAAACACTTCCAAAAGCCTGGCAATTATCTTCTGACCATTTACCCATAACGTGGAAATATTTCTTAAAAAGCATCTGGAACATATTCCCAGAGCAAGAGTCAAGCTCTGGAGTCCTCAACGCAAATTATACTGCTAAAAAGGTGGTTTGGTTTGCTTTTCATTTACATTTCCATGTTTGTTTACCTTCGATAGCTGACTATTGTTCAAGCTGAATTACAGAGAGCCCCTGTTCAGTTCACATTAAGCGTGATGGTCTGTTTAAGACAATTCAGTTCACCCAGGTTGCTTTTTTATTGTTGCACTCCCTGCATCCTAGTTCAGGGAGGTGTAGCGAGGTAAAAGCCTCAGCAAGGCAGCTCTCACCCTTCCCACACAGGGAAGCAGCCCTGGACACAGTGTGTCCAGAGCCTTCAGCAGCCAGGAAGAGGAGCGCAGTGCCTTCTAGCCCCTAGGTGATATTTGACTCTCAGTAGAAAGTCCCTGAGGTGAAGAGTCAGAAATTCAGATGTGTTGCTCCTAGTAGGAAAGTTAACCTGGTATTCTCTCCCTGCTGCCCCATTGGAATGAAGGCAATTTTCCTTTCAGTCCAAAAGGTTGAAGTTACTCTATTTCTTGAGGGAATTTGAGGCACTTCCCTTTGTGCCCATTAATCTCCATTCACATTTTGAGACTGCAGCCTCACAGCTGAAGCAGCAGCTAGATGTACATTCATCAGGTCTAGATTTTGGTTAGAAGTGAAGGTGAATCCAAATGGTGAATTAAGGGTTTAAGTTCTGGGTTTGTCACTGAAGAAAATCTGACAAGCTGTATCCAAGTTTTCCACTGGATCTGAACCAGAAAAGCCAGTCTTGCTGTTTACTTCCACCCTCACAGGGTCAAGGCCAGGGAAGTCTGTATTTATGAATTGAAGTTATCCACTCTCCACAAGATCTGATCCCCTTTTTTTTTCAATAGCTAAAGATTATGACTTCATTTTTATCTATCTGAAGACACTCTGAAGAGACGCAAAGCACCGCAGCAGCACTTGCAGCTTCAGATAGCCATGGAAACAAGAGGCTAGGAGCAAGCTAGAAATGTGGCAGGGTAACTGCTGAGATCTTCAATTTCTCTTTCTGTTCTTATTTTCTTGCTTAACAGGTTAAGGAAGATTGTGGCTAGATCTTAATGCTTCAAAAATTGTGTGTTTATAAACAGAGAAAAATATTCAAAAAACATATGTGAAATCTGTGCTACAGGTAGTGAAAAATGTAATGGCAATTTCTTTTATTAATGATAAGAATGATCCCAAGTACTCCTTTTTGTACCAGCTGTTGTTATTTGTGCAATCTGGTGATGTTTAGATATTACAGTAAGACTGAGTTTATTGCAAAATACCATTGATACAAAAAGTGTGTCTAGGGTATAGCTAAATGCCTCAGTGCAAACTCTGTCTCCCTTTTAGATGAATGATAACACAGCTATGTTTTTATACATGCAACATCCTACACCACAGCACTCTGATTTCCAGTGACGAATTTTTCTTTCAGTCTTATTCTTATTTTTAATTTTTTTTTCCAGAGTCAGTGTTGCTTTAGCATTTAACATCTTACTGATATTTATTTCGTTAACGCTTGCCTACAGTGTCACATATTTGCTTAAAATCTGAATATCATTAAAGGTCTTATACATTCCTGGCTATAAAAAAACAGGATTTTTGAAAGTAATCTTGAGAATTTTGTACATATAATAAAATTGTGCTAGATAGAATGTAGATTTCTACTGTCCTGGAAATTTGGCTAATAGGAAAAGAAAATACAATGATGACTTGTATCTCAAAGTTTTTACAAACTCCAAGAGGAGTATAAATATAGAGTGTTTTCTGACCTCATATGTAAAATGACTCAAAGGTCATGATTCCAATTCTCTCCTAATATAAGCAATTAATGACAATTTGCTTAGTAACCCAGCACTGTGATTAACAAATTACACTTCATTCACATTTTACATATTCTGCCTCGATCCCATCTGAGATCAGGAACAAAAGTGCATTTGAAACATCCCAAGTGCTGTGCTTGTGTTGGCATGGCTGAAGACAGGCTGCAACCATAGCCCAGCAAGGTGCAAACCAGCCTGTGGGTGCTGAGGCTGTTGTAACCTCCTGCCTTCTCTCAGGGTCTGCCACTTCCACAAGCAGAGGTGCCCTGTGACCACAAGCCTTGTCCCTTCTGATGTGTACCAAGATATTTGTCATTGCAGATGTTTTTAGGAGGTTCTGGTCCTACTGTGATGGCTTTGGCACTTTCTTTCTGCTTTTCACCCTTCTTGTTTTTTAATACAACACAAGCCTGTTCACATCTGGGAGACAAAGTGTCCACAGAGTGAGAAAAGGGAAAAATGCAGCAAGAATGGACACCTGAATTATTTAGACATGAAAGTCCCTATGTGAAGAGGAGCATCCCGTGACCATGCTGTTGTGGTACATGGCAGGTCTGCATCTGTTTGCTTCCCAGGGGTGCAACAATGGCATAGGAAGAGGACCAGCTTGTGCACTGTTTTCCCTGAGGCATGCACTGATAGAAAGCTGTGGGGGATCCTTTAATTAGTTTTAGCCCAAAACGTAAGCAGGCTAAGGCTGTGTTTAAAGGTCTGGTGATATTTTTCCAGGGTCGAGAACATAAAGCTTTTTTTCAGTTTGCTCTGAAACTTCCGAGAAGCTGCAAATATTGGCTGATACTAGCTGAATATCAGCTAATATTGGGTATATTTCCACGCAGTTTGTTTATGAAGGGAAT
The DNA here is from genome assembly GCF_000696875.1 of Nestor notabilis. NCBI lineage: Eukaryota > Metazoa > Chordata > Aves > Psittaciformes > Psittacidae > Nestor > Nestor notabilis. The sequence goes on from NW_009934300.1 coordinate 99,487, forward strand.
GCATACCCTCTACAGCTACGGAGAAAGAAATGGTGGTGAGGTATTTGCACTATTTGTCCATTGTTTCTCAAGTATTCATCTCCCTCGGTGCTTAGGCCAATTCTCCTGCCATGGCTGCAGATATAAATCTCCAGTGTCATTGGAGCTAGAGTGGTGTGTAAAAGCAGCAAGAGGTGAGAGGAAATAAAGCCTGTTCGCCGGAGCTGAAATTGAGTCTCTTTCTTTCTCCGTATTCTATATTTGTAATACCAATTTTTAAATTCAGTGTAACAGAGCAAATTACAGAAGGGTCATGAAAAGATATTTTATGATCTTCAAACGATAAGTAATGAAATACAGAAAATCACACCTAGAAAAGAGACTCTGAAGCTGGAATAGGCAGTTCTTGGTTCCCTTTCCAGCAGTTGATCTCATTTCATATCTTGGACGTCAATTTATAAAACTCATGGAAGCATTTTAGTATAGATGGCAAGACCATTTAAAAAAAAATATATAAAAAAGCATATAGGGAACTTTAAAAGCAGATGTACTTTTCCAGTATAAAAAGGAGAGACCTTGTACCTTGTAAGGTTTCTATCTGCATGTAGGCAGTTGCTATGCTGAGTTCTTCTCAATGGAGCGGAGCCAGGACCAGTGATGCTAGGAGGCCTTGTGGAAACCATGATAGAGGAGAAAGACCTTACACTCCCTGTGACTCAGCTTATCTTCCTGTTCTAAGTGTCCTTTTGCTGCAGTCGCACTGTTTAATTTTTCATTATTCATAGCAAGAGACATCCCAGATTACCAAAAGAAATCTAAAAAATCACCAAAACTTAAAAAGATTAGGAGTAACAGCAGTCTATTAATAATGGAGCAAGAGAACAGTTATTTTACAGATGAATTTCTGGTCTCTCTGAGAGAATAAATGTTACCCACTGTACATCTTTATTGCTCAAGCCATAAAATTAAGATAATTTCATAGTACTTCAGCTGATAAATATTAGTCTTTCCCTCAGGAAATGTTAAGTAGCACTCTGAAAATAATAAAGGCAGTTGAAAAAAATATTCACCTAACCCAAATGACCTGTGCTTAACTTCACCATGCTGTCTCTGGAGGTTTTCTCACAGCCAGTCTTCTTTCCCTCATTCACATTTTCCCTGCTTAAATAAGGAGCTTTGTGGATGAGTATCTTCTTGGCATTCCCACATGATCATACAAGATTACACAGAGACAAGGTGCATCCACCACTGAGCAGCATGGCCATCTGCCCCAGGTGGTAGCAGAAAGCCTTGCTGAGGCTCCAGCACTGGGGCTTTACATTCTGTTCATGTCCCAGAACTCATCCAACAGGTTAGGGGTGTGCTCAGTGATAGGTGGTGGGTTTGGTTAGTGAGGTACTCCTGGAAAGTATAGGAGCTGACATCCTAGAGCAAACATAATCTATCATGAACTGAGGAGTACCAGAAATGCATTACAGAGTTTATGCACTGATTAAGTATGAAAAAGACTATGTACAGACCTGAGCAAGCTCTGCAAAAATTATAGCATTCAGCAACAGATGGCCACTTGAAAGATTTATAAAGCCTCCCCCAGCCTTAAGAAGAGACTCTCAAATGCACTTATTCAGCCTGGATGATCAGAAGTTCATGGTTCCAGCAGGTTATTGCTTCAGTTTCTGGGAAGAAGAAGGTCTCCTTTTTAGCCCTACTAAGAAATAATAATGAGTTGTAGCTAACTTCACTTGTCATGTACCTTGTGATATCCTTCTTGATTTCATCTGGCTCCTCTGAATCTTCCCTCTCCTGTTCCTATTACTATTGCTTTCTACTCTCCAGGGGATCATTTTATGTTTCGTCCAGCTCATATGCAGGGAGGTCCTCTGCACTGTTTGCATCATACTGTCCAGAAACATTCCTGAAGATGAGGAATTGTCTGGGTTGTGTGACTGGGCAGAAAGACTTGTAGGTTAGAGAGGTTAGGGCATATGACCTAGAAATGTGATGCTCTGTACCAGATCTGGCCTGTCTTCCTGGCATCCAGTATTGAATTTTCCACTGCTAATCCAAGCTCAATATTTTAAAAGAAAATTACTTAACTGTCTTCCTAATTCCTCTGCGTTGCTGCTTTCTCCCCCACCTCTCACTTAGCCTTGTTACCTGGGTGCTACCTGGATTCTCTCTCAGTTCTCACATCAAGACTATGCAAGACTATTCCATGCAATGTGCCAAAGATGCAACCTTTCTTATCTATCCATGCAACTGAAATTCTTGTCCAGGGTCTAAGCTGTCACCTCACATCTCAAGCAAAGGCATGCTTTATAACTCATCCATCCATAATAATGCTGTACATCTGATTTTCCCAACCAGCCACATTAACAACAGCACCCTTGCCTTTTTGTAAATCCACATTAATCCTGTAGAGTACCATCATCTGCTTCTCAAGGTCTCTTTCTGTGATCTATCACTTGCCACCCTCTAAAAAAGTAAATATCCTTCTGATTGGCCTCAATACCAATCTTTGATGCCAGCCTTTCACATTTTCAAACAAATATTTTTCTCCCTATTCTAGTGCTTGGAAAAGACTACTCTGCCAAGGTACTTTGTTATTCCCCTTCATATCCTACTTCAACATTCTCCTTGGCTGCTACACCTACAAAAATTGATGAGTACACTGCTCCCATGCTTGTACCATTGCCAATGCTGATTAATATTGTATCCTGAAGTCCTTCTGCACCTTTGCCAACCTGCATTCATTTGCTCTCTGAAATTGCAGATCCAATGGGTTAGAAATTACGGCTTTATTCCGTGTTCATCTGGTACTACAATGTGTGCTCAGAAAGTAATTGACCCTTGTGTCAGCATCTTATCAACTCAATTCTAAAAAGGGCATTTTCAGTCCATCCCTTATCGCCAAGATTTTTGTTGGAATTAATAACTGAGCAAGACTAAAGAAAGAACTGAAAATGGAGTTGAAGTTCTACAGTCCTGCCTCAGATACTGTTACAGAACAAAAGGCATGTTATTAAATTAATTTTCCTACTGTGAAGCAAGATAGGTATACCTAGGCCAGGACTAGAAGTTAAGTCTCTAATCAGTCTGAAAAGCTTCCCAGAGTACCACCTACCCCAATAAGGATATCCCACAATACAGTGCTGAACTATTGTCCCTTTGTTTCTATTAATATCAAATTGTAGTCTCTCTTTTTGCAAATTAAGCCAACAGCAACCTTTCCTGCTCTTTCAGTTGGAAAAACAATTTATTTGACTGTAGGTTTTGCAAAGGACTTTTTTATATATTTGAAAATGGTCTTTGTGCTCACTAAAACCAAAAGATTTTTGTTGTTGTTGCTGTTGTTCAGCCTTGCTTTATAGATTACATTCTGCAGTTCTCTAATCTTTATTGGTTCTTCTGGGCTGTCTTCTCTTTTGCTAAATTTGCTGTCCAGAGTGGGATGTAGTCTGTCAGTGACCTAACCAGTACCAAGTAAATGAGAGTAACTACTTCCTGTAACAACTTATATTGATACATCTGGGAATGTCATCAGCCATTTTTAAGGCTGTATCATATTGGCAATTTATATTCAGCTCATGGTATACAATGTCCCCAGGGCCTCTTCTGGCAGGGTTGCAGCTTCACCAGTTATTCCTCATTTTGTATTTGTGCATTTGATTTCTCCTTGCTAAGTGTATCACTTTGCACTTGTCTGTATTGAATTTCATCTTATTGATTTCAGATCTTTCAATTTATCAAGATAGTTTTGAATTCTTATCCTGTCCTTTGAGTGCTTACAATCCCTGCTAGCTTGGTACCATGCTCGGATTTTATAAGCACGCAGTCTATTTCACCATGCAGGCTGTCATGGAACACATTTCATAGACTCACATTCAAGACTGACCTCACTGGAAATGCTCTCCATATTGACAGTGGAACATGACTACTCTTTCAGGAGGATTTTTCAACTAGTCCTTTATCCATTTCAAAGCACTATTATCTTAACCGTATTTTCCGATCTTCTTACAAAAACATTGTGGAGACAGTCAAAGAGCTTTAAAACCTCAGTACCACATTTGCGCTTTGGTTTGGCCTATTATCCCATGAAGGAAGGAAATTAGACCAGTCTGAAATTGTTTGTCTTCATTAAAATCTCCCAGCTCTTTCGTAGCATCTTATTCTCCTCTAAAAGGCTTTTACAAGCAGACACATTACAAATCTGTGTGCAAGTGTCTTGGCTGTGATGGTGTGAACTCTGGCCATGCTGGCCCTAGCCAAGCAGCACCATGCCATGAGGCAGCAGCCAAGAGTGGCAGCCCTTCAGAGGGATAGCACAGGAACAGGAATGTCTGTTATTGCAAACCACGCCAAGGAAATTGCAACTCATCTTGCAGCACCAGAAAAGATACAAAGAAAATGAGTGGTGAAGCCTGTGGCTGCCACACTCAATACCCTGCTGTGCAAAGATGCAACCCAAGAGTGACATTACTGCAGCACTGCACTTGGGCCAATACTCTGTCAGTTGTCTACCTGTAGCATCACAGCCCTGACCTTGCTGCAGAAGGGAAGCTGTTTTCTTGGCCACTGGCTGTGACTCAGTTTATTCTCCTGCAGGTATCAGGCTACCTACTTCAGCTAGTAACATGGAGGATGCAATGGAGTTAATGCTATCCTTGCACATCAGCCCTTTATAGTCTTTCTTCTCCCATATACCTGATTTACCTGAGAAATGTGCCTGACCCTTAAGGACCTTATGTCCCAGTGAGGGAATCCAGCCTGCAAAAGCATAGATCAAGATGTGAAGGAAAATAACTCTCAATATTTCTACAGCTAACATATTTTCATATTGCATATATCCATGAAGGCACTGTGTCTTGCTGTAGGGGAGGGTTCGATAGTGCTTCTGCTAAAAAGGCACTGAGAATAGCTTTTCAGCAAGGGCCTAAAAACTGAAAAAAAGAAGAAAAAAAAAAAAGAGTTGTAACACTTAATCAGAGGGAAAAACTAAATGAACAGCAATGTCCATTTGCATGTGATGCAGAATTTCAGAAAAAAACATCCCAGCTTAACTGGGATGAATTAGAAATAAAAGAAAGGTGAAGAAACAGAAGCTGTACTCTGTTACAGCCTGTTGGGAAGAGAGTGAAGGAGTAATTAAGCTATCAGGCATATAGGCTGACTAGAACATTAAAAATTTAAAGGATTTATAGTGAAATTAATGCATTTCTGAGATTCCATGCAAAATCCAGATTTGTGGAAGGCATGACAGAAAATGTCTAGTTTCTTGATTAGATGTTAGATAGATAGAAATAATCCAGATACTAAACTAAGTGAGCTTGAAGAGTTATAAATAAATATTTTGCAATTAAAACCAGGCCCTTCTGAAAATATATATAGTCACATTATAACATATGCGCTTTTAAAGGGGGGTTAAGAGTTAGGCAAAGATAAGTAGAAGGAAAGTCCTTCTTGACATTTTGCACAGCTACAGAAATGGCCACGAGAAACCCCCCAAGCAGATTCACAGAAAACAGGCCTGTCAGGGTCATCCAGAGCATCCCCTGCCCCAGGGCAGGATCTCTGCCAAAACCTGTTCTGTTTGTTAGTCTGTTTGTTAGTCTGACTTTTTACCCAAACCCCCAGCAATTGACTGTTTAACTTCACCAACTTTAATGCCGAGGAGTTTTTCCTAAAGAACAGACAAAACCTTCCTTTCTGTAATTTTAGCACACTACTTTCAGTCCCAGTCCCAGCAGACATGAAGAGCAATTTGGGCTGGATACATTTTCCAGTCCCTACTGTAGCTGTCAGTGCTGTGCCTTTCACAGGCATGATGTCAGGAGGAGTGCTGGGCTTGGAGCAGGGATAAAACACAGCATCACAGGGGCACAAAGCTCTCTACATAGGTGAAAAACACTGCAGATGCTCCTATTCTGGACCACCCCAGTCCCAAAAGCTGAAGCTAATATGATGACATGGGAACAAAACCTCCTTTATTCTGGTCAAAATAAGAGATGTAATAGTACGGAGATAGTCTGAGGTTTTTTTCATGTGGGACATTATGGCCTGGTAAAATCTCATATTTCAGTGTCTTATCATTGATCCTTCCTCTGTTATTTCACCATGGCAACATTTTGGCCCCATTACTGAGCATACAATTAAGATTTCAGATTTCTAATTTCAGACTGCAGATGTACTGATGGATATGAAGCACCCACGCCTGAGATGTAGTATATGTGCTACACGGGCAGATCCTCTGAAGCAGAAACATGTGCTTGCTTCCTTGGCGATTGCACTGCCATGGTAATATTTCCCTCAAATTGTGGATCAGCCAGAAGAAAAGTGGCGAGGTAAGGAAATAGTGGGGGTGGCAGCAGAAGTGCAGCTGGGGCAGTAGGGCAGGGGTGAGTAAGGCTAGGGTAAAACTGAAAGGTGGGCAGGGGGCTGAGGGTCCAGAGAGTGCAGTGCAGAGATGGAGCAAGAGAAAAGAGTGGGATGTGAGATGGGGTCTACTGGGTACACAACAGGATGGAAAGGAGATTCTAAGGGAAAGGTAAGAAAAGCCTCCATGCAAGTTATGGGGAAAAGGTAGTATGGGAGAAGGAGAAAGATTAGGAGATTGTCTAGAAAAGGGGAGAAGCTGAGGGTGGAGGGAGGCTGTCAGGTAAGGGAACAAAGCAGGGAGGTAGAGTGACAGCATTCTCCTCCCAGCTGTAAGGAGAAATTAAATGCTACTAACATCTCAGTAGCCAGTATCTGTTTAGGCATCTGACTTTTCAACCTGAGATAATTGGATATGATGGTGGCAGGCTTCCTCAAATATTACTACACTTATGAAATGTAACTTTGCAACTTAAAAATCAGCCACACATCTTGAGGGACAAGAGTTATCCTGGGATTTTGCAAGATATAAGGTTGGCAATAAGACTGTTGGCAGAGAAAAGCATTTCCTCCCTGCTGAATTCTTTTTCTTAAGGAAAAAAAAAAAAGGTGATGGAAAACGTAATAAAATGTACCAAAATGTAAGAAACCAAATCACATACCTACTTATTTGTATTCACCAACAAAATCCTTCTGAGGGAGTGGTTATTAAGTGCACAGAATCCCATAATGCTCTTTAAATATCATGAGCAGAAGAAACAGCAAAGCACAGGGGAAGTGAAACTGCTGTCTCATGGCTCTCTCTTGTTTTATCAAGCCAATGCCCAGTGCAGATTGCAGTTGTGCTGTTTGGATTGTGCCTGTGGATCCTAAGCAGCAGGAGAGTGCCTTCTTGATATTCTCAGTGCTCATGGGAAAGAAAAGTAGATGCCAGCTAGTTCCAGGGGAAGCCTGGCTTGTCAATAGCATGGCCACTTTCAAGCTATGCTTTGGAAAGTATTAACAATTCAGACTCACTAGACTGAGGGGTCTGGAAGGCTGTAGGCAACAAAAGGAAGGAGGGGTGAGAGGGAACAACAGGGGGAAAAAAAATAGAGAAGAAATATCCCTTTTTCTTTTTCTTTTTTTTTTCTTTTTTTTTTTTTTTTTAATTTCCTGCCAGAGCTCAGGCTACTTTATCCCAGAAAGGAAAGAAACTGAGGACCTATGGGATCAATGATGTCCATGAAAGCCTAACTTTCAGCTACCCAGTATTTCAGTCTGAAGTTCACCCTACACACTTTGCCATGGCTGTCTATTTTACCATGAACCATTTTGATGTCATTGCATTTTCAAGAGACAGCCAAATTCTTGATCCCTCATAGACTCATAGTTGTACTTCAGATGGTGCGGGACATCAAGGCTCTCTGCCTCTGTGCTGGGGGTGAGGAGCTTGCAGTGCTCCAGCTGTGACTTAGACCCAAGCATCTTCACTGTACATGGGAAGGCAGGGGACTGGGTCAAAATGCTGTGGGGCTGGCATGGTCACGACTGCCTCGGCCCCTCTTCCCATGAGCTGGAGACAAAGAACTGCAACTAATGAGCTCTGCCTATGGAGATCCCAGGGCAAGCATCAGGCTGAGTCCCATCCTGAGGGTGCTGGTGGGCCCCTGCACCACTAAGGTCTCTGCGCACAGGTCTCTAAGGTGCAAAAGGCTCTGAGTAGCAGAGCCAAGGGTGGTGGCAAGGGACCCATAGGGCTAGGATGGGGGACAGTGCCCACCCGGCAAAGGCTGGCTATGCCTTAAGAAGCAGCAGAGGGGCCTTTGCCAGCTGTCCTTCATGTTTCTGGTCTGTGGGAGGGAAGGATTGAGGGTAGCCAGCAACCCTGGGATAATCCTTGGTGCAACATGAGGAGGCTGGGTCATGGCTCCTCATGTGTGCTGTGGGTAAGAAGCTGACAGCTGTCTGCTTTGATAAAGCTGAGTTTCATAAGAAAGAGCTTTCTTTCTGCAGGTTGCTGCTTTGTATAGGAACGTGTCAACAGAAGCTAAGAATCCTTTGCCTTCCAGACATAAGAAATATTAGGGCTCTCATGTTTATATGCTTTTTAAAAATTGGGAGTCAATGCATAAAAGAAAGCTACAGTCCATGAAAATGACTGCCCTGAATTTTGTGTCTCCATATCCTATTAAACTTAGAGGCACACAAGAGCTTCTTTTGAGGAGGGCAGGGAAAACCTAAACAAACAAGCAAACTGACAGACTGCCTAGATGTAAATTGCATTTTCTTTCTTCTTGATTTTGTGAAAACCTGTTTGCAACTGAGGAATAGTTTATCTTCAGCTGCCCTATTTATGTTACAAGAGTGTGACCAAGAAATCAATGCACTTAGCAGAAGAGAAAGGTACCACATTGTAACTAGGTCATAAACACACTAGCTCTTTTGCCTTCAAGCCCTGCTCTTCTCTTTTCTATTTTGTGTTTCAATACAAAAATACATTGCTCTTTCAAAAGCTCCATTCCCAAACTTCTCCCTTATGTGAGATTTTCATTTTCATTTCTGAGCACTGGTGCATTGACTATTACAAGATGCATATACTGTATGTAAAGTCCATCAGAAAATAAGAGAAACACAAAGTATCAAGGGCATGTCTTGCAACTTCCCTGCTTGTAAATTATCCAAATAAAATATCATTCCCATGATAAAACATTTAATCAAGGTTCAGATAACCCTTACTTAAGTCATATTCCTTACTGATACGTTATTGATAGGTGTTTTAAGAGGCTGAACACACATTTTATAATGCAAGCTAACATAATGCGGGTAAGGAGAAAGACCACTTGATGTGCAACAGAGCAAGACACCTACCAGTTCTCCCAAATTTTCTGTCTCCCAAGAGGTTTCACAGCCCCAGGACAAGGCATTAGGTGGGTCTCAGTTCAGATCACTGTGACACTGTTCCCACCTGGCCCACCATGCCCATTCACTGTTGTGTAACTGCCATTACTTCAGGTAACCCATGGCCTGATGAAATCCTCCATGGGCAGTGAGATAGGCAAACAATAATATTCAGTTATTCTACATGTCTTGATTGTTCCAATTATCTCAAGTAATGATAGTGGTAAACAGCATGACAATGAAATTCTCAGAAGGTAATAAGTCAAACACTGCTGAAGAGTACTGCCATGGTCTCAAAATGCTGCAGCAGTGAGATCAGAGATTAGATGGTACTTCCAGAATGTAACAAAATGAAATTCAGTTTCACAACAGGAATGCTAATGTGTCTGAGCAAAAGTAATCACAAACAAGGACAGTCAGTGCAAGGGGAGACCGATGTTTTGCAGCAGTAATGACAGAGAAGTTTCAGTTAATGGGCATCTAATCAGATAGATACAAATTCTACTGTGACACTGCAGCTGAATTGATGAACCATTGCTCCATTGCCCACATAAACTCTTAATAATTCCAATAGTAATTCCAAATTTCCTTGGGCACATGGCTTGGATGGTAGGATCAGCACTTTGGGTAGAGTTACAGATGTTGCAGTTCTTGACAGCAACACCCTAGCCACTGCCAAAGGCAGGGTTTAATGGGTGGCCAGGGAGGACGAAGAAAAGAACAAGGAGGAAGTTGCTATTTGCTAGCAAAAGGTTCAACACAGGGTGAGCAGCCTGGTGGACGGGTATCTGAGAAGTCAATAAGCCTGTGGGAAGATCTGTTGGTATTGGGGGAAATGGAGGGAATGGGTGACCATAGGGCATGAAAAGAAGGAGAAAGAGACATGGTGGTTCTGACTGTTAGTCCTGATAGCACGTTGGTGTGCTGTGACCCATTTTTGGTTTATTCTAAAGAACAGAGTAACAATGCAAAATGCAGAATTGCTTGGCTGAAGAGGTTTCCTTTACCCAAGTTGCAAATTCCAAGGGAAAAGACTTCTTTCTCCAATTTTGATGGAGAATGTGTTTTTGCATAAAAGTTCCTAAGTAGGGAAAAAAGCAGACACGTGTGCATACACTCTGTTTGTTGTTGGGGCTGTTTATGATTAAGTGCAGGCAAGCTGTTCCCATTCTCACGGTGGAGGCCACAGATGAGAGTCCTGCAGTTCAGTGAGGGAAACTGCATTTTAAAGTTTCATGCAGGAAAGATCTGAGGTATTTTGATACACTCGTTCTCTAAAACCTGCTCTTTTTTTTTAAAGGGAAAAATATTTATTGTTGCTGAATTCATCATACCTGACGAACTCATATAAACCTGCACAAACCAATTTTTCTCTCCTGGTTTATGCCATTAATGGAAAATTACACTGAAAGAGGTGAAGTAAATTTTGTGGCTAGAAGTAATGGAGTAAGTAATTTCAGACCCGATCAAAACAGTACTGCAATTATAAAATGTTTAAATGTGGATTGTTTTGAAAGAACTGTACTGTCTCCAGTACTGTTCATGTCCTTGCACTGCAGTGTGTTTTATGATACAAGTGCTGTTCCTACCTCAAGCGTTGACCAATTGCCTGTCAGACCATGCAGCTTCTCCTCAGGTGGCAGTTCCCTTGTCAGGTCTACAAAATTAGTGACACAAAGGGGAGGCAGTTAAAATTCCTGCTTGGACACCATTGCCCGCCCCAGCTTGAATGTCCATTTATTTATTTACAGCTACTCCCTTGCATCTGGGCTGACTGAGACTGGGATTTATACCATGGGGACCCACAACAAGAGGCTACTGTACACTTAAAGTCAGAATAAAAACAAAAAGAGGTTTACTTGTTTTCTGAAGCTGAGTCATGGAATTAGGTTATGTCTTTAAGCTTTTCCCCACAAATTTAAGAGCTAGAAACATACTTTAAAAAGTGAGAGTCCTGTAGACCAGGGGCTTCCAGGAGCTGTGACTTCAGTGAAACAATGTGACATTGCAAGAGCTGTAATACCTTACCTAAAAGACTGGCTGAATTAATCTCATCTAAGTCTGGCCTTGATCATGCTCATGACATTTTCTTGAGCCATATTCTCCTCTGACTGGACAAAATGAGACTTTTGCTTAACAAACGGTGTTTTGTCGTCTGTCTCAAAAACCATGTGATAAATGGCCTCCAAAGGTGAGTGCTTCTGATAACGCAGACTTTCATCATCTGAAAGGGCTTTCAGTCTTCCTTTGTAGTTGCAAACCAAGCAGGTGAAGACGGAGATGCCAAGGGCAGGTGAAAGGGGATCTTTGGTGAAAATGGATCTTGCACATGTGCAGCCTAGAAGGAATATTTTTTAAAAAGCAAAACAGGCACACAACTTTTAAAGCTGTGGTTAAAGTGAAGAAAGGATTTTTACAAATCATATATGAAGTTTTGCTGGATGCTATTGATGGAAACTGGAAGGGGAAAGAAAGTAACATTGTATAATAGAAAAAAACCCATATAATCCACACAAAGAAGTTATCTAAGGGAAGGAAGGGGAGTGATACTGATAAAAACTAATCAGAGTTAAGAAGAGTTGCCTGTAAGGATAAAATGAAAGATCCCAATCCTAAATGGGTGTTCTGGTGTGCTCAGCATCTAACCTTTGTCTCCCACAGGTATTATATGGAAACACACCAGAGAGATCTGTCTCTTTGGGATTTCAGGTTGGAAAGCAGCCCTGAAACCAGGGTCGTATGATCTAATTTTCAGATGTTGAAGTAAAAAATGTTTCTGAGATTGTACTCAGTGGATGTGCACACATGCACACTCCACATGTACCTCTCTCTTCCTTCATTTGAATCCACTACTTGGCTTCATACAAATCTGACATTGCAAAGAGGCCAAGTTCTCGTAACTTGTTAGAGAGTGTAATAACAGAGAGAAGGAAGCAGTGGCGCTTTGGAAGGAAAGGTTCTGGGCTTTCACATACTTATGTCTCAAGCCGTTACTTACCAAACCATTTGCACAAGAAGAAAATTGTAGCAACACTGCAACAGAAGATGGAGCCCATGTTGCCCCTGGACCCTGTTGGACACTAGAGAAGCTATTCCAGCAGTACAGCTCCATCAGAAACATTACTGTGGTTCTGCTTCATGCAGATCAACTTGTTTTCCTCTATAGAATGAGAAAGGCATCAGAACATGCTTTGGTTGTGTTGCCATTTTTTCAATGTTCTTCCTTACATGGCAGGATCCAGATGTGTCTGGAGGGCTGTCATGGCACAACAACCTTCCACTAAGGGACCAGTAAGAAAGCACTGTAGCATCATGTTCATGCTGGCACTAGCCAAACAGGGTGAATTTTACGTTCTCCACAGGTTTCACTCGTGCTGTCTGAACACTGTAAGCAATTGCACCCAGCCTACTGGAATTATAGCTTGTTCCCATGTGATCTTTCCTTCTTTTTGGACATACTCTTTACCCCATGTTTTCAGGTGCTTTCATTTTAATTTTTCCAAACTCAGAAAAATTAGAGCCAGGGTTTCCATAGCAACTTTAATCTTTATTTGCTTTACAATAAAATTATTCATTTAATGTTCATGGGGCCCTACTATCTAACCTCAGCATGAAGACCCTATTGGTCTGTTGAAGTCCAAGTCCTTACCCAGATCTCCAGAGGCAGTTAAGGATATGATGCATATATAAGTTGCTATTGTATTTCCAAGAGACAGATATTACTGGGTGAGTCAGGAATAAGATTGGTTCAATGTTCAAATAATTATAGCTAAAAGGTATGGTTTTTACAGTTAGTGATGCTTTTTAATCACTGAGAAGGAAAAGGAAGTTATTTAAAACCATAATTGCTGAGGAAGTTTCTGGAAAGAAAACAGATACTTCTAACAGATAATTGGTTTTGTTGGTATGCTAGGGTCTTGGAATTTTATTGGAGCTAGTAACTGCCTAATGCAGTCTCATATAACAGTCTCGTATAAGTCTCAACCATATATTATGTAACAGTCTCGTATAACAGTCATATATATACTCATAAATTCAGTTCCATACAGCAGTCATAAATACTCATATATTCAGTCTCATATAGCAGTCAGCATGTGTCAGTTTGAAAGTTTAAAAACTCTTTTTTTGGTAGGCCTACAGTCTTCTCATTTAACGTATATCCAGCCAGCACATGCATAATTGTTTCCATTGCAAATGTATGGACTGGCTCAGCTGAAAAATACATGTTTGGAGACACACTTCTAAACCTATAGTCAGACACGTTCAAAGAGATCTCTTTTGCAAAACATTTACTGGCATTTTAGCAACCAAGTTGTTGCTATTTGCTTCATTTGAGCTGATAGGTATTTAGTGCTTTAGAAAATTAAAGCAGTTATTTGAGTGCCTAGCAGGGAATAAATGGTATCATTTTAAACATCAGCTTTTAGAATCTTGTATCTTAGTTTGAATTTTGTTCTGAATGTAAGAAGGGATATTAAAATAAAGTGGTAGCTTGACAGAAAAATGACTTTTAAAGGAGGATTTGTAAATTCAGGAACTACCTATGTGTTTCTGAAAAGAAAAATATTTAGATATTTATAAAAAAAAACATCCAACTATATATCCTACAGGCACAAAAATCGTCATATCTTGGAGAGCATCTTCAGCTGTAGAGATTAAATAGGATCATAGCAAAGTACAGTTGCCTAAGAATCATGTAGCTGTTAATTGCAGTGACTTTCTTACTGGTCAGTAGTTGGGTGTGCAGAAAGTGGCAGCTATTAGGGGTCCTACAATGGAAAACTTGACAATGGGGGTGTATCCCTGACACTCTGCTGCTGGTTTGGTCTGATGAAATGCTACAGCAACCTGTTCGTTCAGTTTGCCAGGAAGCAGACAGACTAGCCTGGCGGTGAACCCTAGCAGAACTAAACCCCTGGCAACAACTATCATTCCAGTTCCAAGGATGGATTTTCACCTGTCCAGTGTTCACCACTTTTAGTAGGTTATCATGAATATAATAGCTGCTAAACAAAGCATACAGTGTGAGAGGGTGTTTGAAAGATGGGATGCTCATGTTACTCATCTATGGTCATTTCAGACTGAATTGTTCAGAAACATCACTACATGACACTTTCTGCAATGTGTCTAGAAATCTACAGTTTTGTCAGCCTTGGTGGTTGGTAATGAGTCATGGCTGATGAGGAAGGCTGAGGAATGGATGGGTGGTTGGTTTAATTCTTGCCATTTTGGTCAGCTGCCACAGATGCTCTTCTCTGAACCCAGCCACGATGCGTCTCACAAGTTTGTTGGCTTTCTCCATTCCTTGAGCTTGCCCATGGGATGTAAAAATAACAATAAATCTTTCCCCTGCCCTCAGTTCAGAGAAAAGCTGCCGTGCAGTAAGTGATCGTGCGATTGCTAGTGATCCTTCAAAAAGACTGACAGCAGTGTATCTAATAGCACAACCCTGCAGGTTAAAGAGCCTAAAGAGCCAGCTAAAAATTGACAGGCTACCATACAGATGGTGAGCAAGCGAAACTGTTTTGGGGCTTGCCATGATGGTTGTGATTTATATCATATCTGTACAACTGCTATCAACTTCCCAGAGAAAGCTGGAAATAAAACAGCTTAAATAAAACACAAAGGGAAAGGTACTGCTGAAAGCAGTAAAAGGGAGAGGAGTGGGCTCTGGGGAAGAAAGAGAAGTCAAATGCTGCAACATGTAATTCATTTTCCCTACTCTGTTATGTAAGTGCTAAACAGAATAAGAATGTGCCTTACTTTTGCAGTATTTATCACTTTCTGATACCAGAGCATGGTGGGTTGAGCTTGGCTGGATGCTAGCTACCCACCCAGCTGCTCACTCACTCCCACTCCCACTCCTTAACAGGACTGAGGGAGAAAAGAAGATGAAAAAACTCTTGGGTCAAGGTAAAGGCAGGGAGACCAGTTACAAGTGCATTGCAGAGCTAGCAGGAAGTAACTGTTTGGCCATGTTCAGCACAGGGCTGCTCCTGACCTCCTCCCACAGAAGCCACCACTGCAGCCCCCCTTCTGCCAAATCCTTGCCACCAACACCACAAACTATTCCATTTTAAACAACAGTTTTCATCTTTGTATGCATAAACCTCATTTACTTGCCGATAACTGTCCTTGTCATGCATAATTAAAAATCCCACCCACCCTCCTCACCAGTGTATCATTTGTAAGTAGTTCTGACAGCTACATTTCTGGAGGGCTGGACTGGTATGTTTGGGTTTTTTTTTTACTATTTATGCCATGTGGTACACTGGTTTAATAAGAAATACTTACATGTCAGTGCTGAAAACAATGAAATTATCAGAAATGTGGCAAGTTTAAAGCTAATTTTTCTGCATCTAACCAGCTTCTAATGCTGCATGATGTCTTCTGTCTGGACCTCCAAGACTTTGTCTTGATTTCTCTACCAACTTGAATGAGAGCTGCATGATACCACTCCTTGGTCAAATGAAGTGTGTTGTAGAAGCTGACACAGGATAGACCAAATTTAACTCATATACCTCTGCAAAGATCATAAAGGAGACTTCATCTCTGCTATAAGAGATGAGCTTTCAGGATCTTCATTGTTTAGGCAAGCAGTTTTCATCCCATCAGTGTTATGGCCCCCTTTTTCTGCTTCTGTTCATTTGGATAAGTACACTCCTGCAATTGAAGGAAAAGGCAGATTTACACCAGAGTTACAGAGCTCTTGGGCAAGTTCTTCAGAGACCAGCAACCAAAAGCCTACAAAGCTGCAGACCTCAAGTTTATCCCAAAGCCTATCTTGGATATCCAACAGAAGTTTTTACCCCACTGACAGAGTGCATTGGTCAGAGTATTAAATCTGAGTTAAAAGGAAACTTTTTCGTACCAGAGTTGTCAGCACTAATACTTCAGTTGCCTTTAATGACACAAGTATGCAGTGTGGAACCAATCCTATTTTAATTTCATAACTTGTTGACTTCTTTGGCCTTTTTTTGACTGTTTTGTCCTGTAACAATGACAGTTTGGCTAGTAGCATAAATTGCCACTTGCTTAAAGCTCCAAATTACATGTACTCCCCCAGCCTGCATTGCCTAGAAAAAAAGGCAAAGCTTAAAAGTTTCTTCTAACTTAAAAGAAGTTTCTAATTTTTTGCGTTAAGGTTGGTAGTGATACAGAAAAAGAAGAAAACTACTTCTCCTTGTAAGTTCCCACAGACTTCAATGTCTAGTAAATCCTTTGACATCTAGATATTGCGAACTGTAGCATGATATATTGATCTTAATTCTTTGACACACTGAAAGATGTTTTGGTTTTGGTTTGTTGTTTTTTAATGATTTTGCAGGTAGTGTTTTTTCAATAATTTTAACCATATGCAACACTGTGACAGGAGATGGAGAAATTCACTGCAGCATCCACATCAGTCACAGTATCTCGTTTCTCAGCCCGGTAGTGAATCTCATGGCTATGAACGTGGGCCATGAGTGAGATCGCAAGAGCGAGCAGCTCTCCAGTTATAGAATCAGAGAATAATTAGGGTTGGAAAGGACCTTAAGATCATCTTGTTCCAACCCCCTGCCATGAGGGACACCTTGCACTAAACCATGTCGCCCAAGGCTCTGTCCAACCTGGCCTTGAACACTGCCAGGGATGCAGCATTCACAACTTCCTTGGGCAACCCATTCCAGGGCCTCACCACCCTCACTATAAAGAACTTCTTCCTTATATCTAATCTAAACTTCCCCTGTTTAAGTTTAAAGCCATTACCCCTTCTCCTACCACTACAG
>NW_009934301.1:0-2743 GCF_000696875.1 Nestor notabilis
AGGGGTAATGTCTTTAAACTTAAACAGGGGACGTTTAGTTTAGCTATAAGGAAGAAGTTCTTTACAGTGAGGGTGGTGAGGCACTGGAATAGGTTGCCCAAGGAAGCTGTGAATGCTCCAACCCTGGAGGTGTTCAAGGCCAGATTGGACAAAGCCTTGGGTGACATAGTTTAGTGTGTGGTGTCCCTGCTCATGGCAGAGGGGTTGGAACTAGATCCTTTCCAACCTTAACTATTCTATGATTCTATGACAGGCAGCAACATCCAGGCTGTGACTGTGCAGTATCTTCCATGTATGTTTCAGATGGTTCAATTTAATGTTTTAACTCTGGCAGCTCAGGCAATGAAATTATCCAATTCTGGTGGAGCAGGATAACCCACAAATAACTTTTGACACTCCTCTACAAGGGTATATGAGTTCAGCTGCACATGAACATCATGATAACTTTGGAAATATGTCAGATATTATAACTATTATGAATTTTATGCCAAAAATTGTATCCAACATTTCCAATTGTGTAACTTTTCAAAGTAACTATTTTGAATGAGGAAGAATGGTTTCCATGGGAATGTGCTAGCATTTGAATGGAACTTTACCTATAATAAGCACACGGAAGAAGTTAGTAAGATAAACAGTTCAGTGAGACAGCTGTGACTGGTAATGAGATCTGAACTAAAAACAAGATAAATTGGAACTTTGCAACCTTTTTAACAGTATGAATCATATCTCAACAAAGAAAATATAACTCAGAGTCATATACCAGCTTGTCATCAATCCTGGCATTTACTTAAGGGAAAACTGACTTTAAGAATTTGTTGCTTCTTCTTCCAATACCAGTTGTGGACTACAGCACATTCTTATTGTAGAAATAAATATGGCATCATTCATCATTGCTGTTGTTTTCAAACCAGCAGGGAACTTTGGGATTTATAAAAAAATTACTTGGATAAATAACTTCACAGTCTTATCCACTAGACTTCATTCATAGGAGCAGGAACTTTTTGTTTGCAGAGATTCATCAATCAAAAAGAAAGGAGACAGGAGCGTAGCACACTCAATGCTTGGCTTTCTTACCAAGAAATAGAGTTTTTAATGTGTGTTGTTCTTTCACCTGTTACCAAATTGCTATATAAATTTGGGAATGCACACATGTACCATTCCAGCTAAACGTGGTCATTTGGTCTTTAACTAGACACTGAAATTTATCATAGTCCTAGATTTTACATCAAAATTGTGACTAAGGTAGTGGTTGCTTGCAGTATTGCTTTAGAATATTACACAGTTTGAAGAAACACAGCTCTGTTGACAGAGCTGTCATTTCTGCTTCTGGGTTGCTTCACTTCCTTCCTATACAGTAACAGTCACAAGCACCATCTTACAGCCAGACCTAGATCAAGGCTTCTTATAGGCAAAATGAAGAGAAAAAAGCACTGGGTCACTTACAGTTTTGTAGGAGGGCAGACAGGGGAGGGGATGGGGCTAGCAGCTGATGACAGAATCATAGAATTGGCTAGATTGGAAAAGACCTTTAAGTCACCAAGTGCAACCATTGCCCCAGGACTGCCATGTCCACCACTAAACCATACCATTGAGGGCCTCATCTACATGGTTTTTGAACACTCCCGGGGATGTTGATTCCACCACTTCTCTGGGCAGCCTGTTCCAATGCCTGATCACCCTCTCGGTGAAGAAAGTTTTCCTAATCATAGAATCATAGAATGGTTTGGGTTGGAAAGGACCTTAAGATCATCTAGTTTCAACCCCCCTGCCATGAGCAGGGACACCACACACTAAACTATGTTGCCCAAGGCTCTGTCCAGCCTGGCCTTAAACTCCTCATCCAATCTAAACCTCTCCTGGTGCAGCTTGAGGCTGTTACCTCTTGTCCTGTCAGTTCTTACTTGGGAGACCAATCCCCATCTCACTCGATCCTCTTCTAAAGTATTCAGAGAGAGCAATCAGGTCCCCCCTGAGCCTTCTCTTCTCTGGACTAAACCATCGCAGGTCTCTCAGCCGTTCCTCATCACACTTGTGCTCCAGACCCTTCACCAGCTCCCCTGCCCTTCTCTGAACCCGCTCCAGCACCTCAATGTGTCTCTTGTAGCGAGGGGCCCAGAACTGAACACAGGAGTTGAGGTGTGGCCTCACCAGTGCCCAGTACAGGGGAATGGTAGGAGAGAGGCCATGCAGCTTCCCCTGCAGGAATAACTGCCATCTCACACAGTTCAGCTGCATCTTCAGTGAAGGTGGAAACCCTTTTTTTCCCAGGCTGTAGCCCAGGCTGGCAAGCAGCAAGGCCATGACTGCGCTGCAGCTGCCCCACTTCCTTTATGCACAGAATAAACTCTTGGCAGTATAAAATCTGGATGAGCTGCTACGGGCTCCTGCATGAAGCAGAAGTAACAGCCCAGTTAACTGTACCAGAATACACTGTGTCCTCCACTCAAACTGTTGCATGACTTCCTTGGAAACACAGCTGACGTGTGACACAAGCTTGCAAGTAGTTCCCTGTTTCCCCTGGGAAAGGCGCCATGGTTTAAAACCGATGTTTAATGTAGGAATTAAAGACAGAATGGAAAGGGGTGTC
This sequence comes from Nestor notabilis, assembly GCF_000696875.1. Lineage (NCBI taxonomy): Eukaryota > Metazoa > Chordata > Aves > Psittaciformes > Psittacidae > Nestor > Nestor notabilis. Next base: position 2,588 of record NW_009934301.1, read on the forward strand.
CATCACCGATGAGTTGGACACGCTGCCAACACCGGCAACAACTTAGCAGTCACTTTTAACATCTCATTCCAAACCCTTCGGCCTCAAGCTCCGAGGCCGCTTTACGCATCGCTGCTGCTCCGGAGCGCGGCGATCTCCGGGGCACAAGGCGCGGCA
>NW_009934302.1:0-364 GCF_000696875.1 Nestor notabilis
ATTGAATAGAGACCTCTGCTCAGCCAACGATGGAATAGCAGGAAGCAATATAGTCATGAGCTTCCAGTGGGATAAAAGCAAAGGCGTAAGGAAATGGCAACTTGCTTGCCTGGATTTTGAGCTGTAACCCTTCCACAGCTGTATGCGAGGGTGGGAATAGCTTAAAGAGGAAGAAATAAGAAAATACGCTGACCTCTCAGACTTAGCATTTCAACAAAGTACAGGCTGCTGGTCTAATTTAGAGACCGTCCTAATTTTAACATTCTAACCAGGAACACTAACAAGAAGCCACTTGGACCATAAAAAAGCTCTCTAGGCACATCCCACTAACTTGCAAAAAACAACCATTTCTATTTCAAACACG
>NW_009934302.1:714-1846 GCF_000696875.1 Nestor notabilis
TGGCACCAGGCAAAGAGGACTTGGGTGCCTGGTATCAGTACTTTGCCCATTAAAGGAACCCAAAGACCTTTCAGTGCCACCTTGGGAAGTGTTTCTTGCACTACATACACCACTTACAAGCCAGTTTGACCTTCCCAGCGAGGTCTGTACCTCAAGACAGTTGTCTGCTGCATCCCACATCAGCCAGCAGGGATGCTCCGCTCACCCCGCACCCCGTTCTATCTCCAACAAAAGAAAAGTCATGACAAGAAGAAGATCCTTACCTCTGAGTAGCCATCCATGCAAATCGGACACCTAATGGTACCAGGCAGCCTGTGATAGAGAGAAGAAAAGCAGAAAGAACACACATCCATTAATGTCACCGTGAATTGAGGGTCACCATCCACAATTTCATTAATAACGTCTCTGCTTTTAACTGCCATGCCTATAACCTTAAGGTTAGATCAAATATGGAAGATGAAAATACACCAACTCTGAATCTACAATGCCTGGGTAGTACAGTTACTGGTGGGAAGAACTAGGTACTCACCCATCCTAGCAGCCTAAGTGTCTCCACAGCCTTTGGCTTAAAACACCTGACTACACATTAACAGCAGGTGATTTGATTGCGTTACCCTGGTTGCCCATTTAATATTCTTTATTATATATATAAACTATGATCCATCATTACAGAACTTGTCTCTGCTCAGGCAAAGATGGAACAGCAGGAAGCAATATAGTCACGAGCTTCTGGTAAGATGAAAGCAAACGCATAAGGAACTGGCAAACTGCTTGTCTGTATTTTGAATGGTAAATCTCCCATACTGTATGTGAGGGTGGGAATAATGTAAAGAGTAAGAAATTACAAAAAATTCAGACCCCTCTTATTTAAGCATCAAAAAAGTGGAAGGAAATGCATTAGCTGCTTCCTCGGCCCAGCCTGGGGAGGGCATGTTCGAAGAAGCATACAATTGGACTTTTAGGTGGGAAAGCAAGGAGCGAGCCCTGGACCATAAAAAAACTCTCTAGACACATCCCACTTATTTGCAAACCCTCCCCCTCCATTTTTATTTGGAACAATAAAACATAAATGAAAAAACATAAACAAATAAAAATTGAACCAGCTGCTGCTCTTTAAATCTTCAGAGCACTG
>NW_009934303.1:0-11652 GCF_000696875.1 Nestor notabilis
CCCTTCCAACACAAACCAGTCTGGGATTATACAATGATGATTTCTCTAAGACCACTCTCCCAGTCTGATTTAGTTGGTTTTTCACACTGTCCTGGCTATGCAAAACAACAAGCAAATATTGAGAAGTTTAAGTGAAGCGTAAGGAAATGGTCCATTTCTCAGCAGAAGAGATGCAGATTCAGCTTTTTTTTTTTGCCTAACCACAAATCATATTTTTGAGAACGAATGGGAATAAAATGACATGCAATTTAGGAAGAAGAGCAAATCTATTAAAAAAACACAGAATATTGCTTACATAAATTACACTGCAGACTTTCACACGCCATCGGTTAGATATCTATAACATCGAAACTCCAATTTCCAAATACCTTAGTGAAAAGTACAATGGATGAGGCTATAGAGAGGCAAAAAACTTCAGCAAGTGCTGATTAAAAGAGTTTCACTTTGTAAAACAAAGTACAAGAATGTGCAGGCCATGTCTGAATCAATACTCTAATACAAGCACCTATATATAGTGACAGGACAAGGGGTGATGGGTTCAAACTTAAACAGGGGAAGTTCAGGTTAGATATAAGGAAGAAGTTCTTTACAGTGAGGGTGCTGAGGCGCTGGAATGGGATGCCCAAGGAAGTGGTGAATGCTCCATCCCTGGCAGTGTTTCAAGGCCAGGTTGGACGGAGCCTTGGGCGACATGGTCTAGTGTGAGGAGTCCCTGCCCACGGCAGGGGGTTGGAACTGAATGATCTTGAGGTCCTTTCCAGCCCAAACCGTTCCATGATTTTAAGATTCTATATTTCAGGAGTCCTGCTGCAGAATATCCATCCCAAAGAAAAGTGACCAACCAAACTATGATCATAAAACCCCAAAGGATTACAGCACCTCTGGGAACAAAAATCCATACTTCGAGGTTTGCAGGAAATTCAACTCCAAAAGGAAATCAGGCTCTTTCAGAACACATGAAGCAGAAATGTACCTACGTAACAAGGTTGCTCTTCTAAATCCTCACGAAGAAGATTCAAATCTTAGTTTGAGACAGTTCTCAACCAGGTAAAAACCCTACATCTAATTCTTATCACACCTTCCTCATTGATTGAACATCATCTCCTGCACAACCATGAATTTCACCAAGTTAGAACAAGCAAAACAGACGTGCCAGAGACTTCACTCTTCTCATCAGCTCTTGTACTAAGTTCCTTCTTGTAACAGAAGCCCAGCTGAAATCAAAACAGCTCTGCAAAAACAGACAAGTTCATACCAAAGAAAAGGCCTTTTTCATGTTTAAATTCTTTGGGTTTAATTCTAAAGGTTAAATCATCATAGAATGGTTTGGGCTGAAGGGACCTTAAAGCTCACCCAGGTCCAAACCCCTGCCACAGGCAGGGACACCTTCCAGTAAAGCATGTTGGTCCAAGCCCCTGTGTCCAACCTGGCCTTGAACACTGCCAGGGATGGGGCAGCCACAGCTTCTCTGGGCACCCTGTGCCAGCGCCTCAGCACCCTCACAGGGAAGAGCTTCTGCCTTCTATCTAACCATTAACCTTTTACCACATTCCCAGAGTGTTGCAATGGGCAGTGATTCACTTTCAGTGGAGATCGGGTTTGAAAGAAATCCACAACTCAAGTGTTGTGTAGTCCACGTCCTCCCATAAACCATGCAAAGATGTCATCAGACTCGAAAAGTAGAGCAAAGGCCATGTCGTCTGGACGGTGAATCTTCTGCTTTCTAAAGGAGTTCTCAAAGGGAAGCTTTTAGATATGAGATAAATATCACTTTTCAAGGTCACTCTGTTATGAAAGTATCAAAAACCTGGCAAAAATCCAGCGTGAAGATGCTGAACAAAAGAGATACCATCATGTTTACCCACAACTGGGAAGGGACGTGACTTCAGAAGAGAGTGCAGTAGGAAAACAACCTTCAGATGGATGTAAGACCGCAGAAAGAGGATTCTTCTGGAGGAAGGGGAAGGTCTCCACACTTCCTGTAACGCCATAATCATGTTGAATTATTGGAAATTTATGAGTGCTTAATCTAGGCCCATCTTGCTGCGAGAGGAAATACCACAGGCCTAATCTAGCTGTACATTCCTGCCACTCCTTCTCTGCACTTTTTGGCCTATGTTATTCAGAACATTTGTAGCACGGATTAGGCAAGTCTCTTTGCAAAACATACTGAAAGTTGAGCAAAGGTTTTCAGAAGGGAAATGGGGGCAGAAGAACAATGAAGTCCTCCAGTATGCTGCTGGCTAAATGACTTCTCTCCAGAACCAAAACGCTTTCAAAGCCAACGTCCCTCTGAGGGTGTATTTCACAGAAGTCCAGCTAGTCTTTAACAGGATTATCCTCACACAAAATAGCTTATAAATACATTTAAAAGGATTTTTTACTCATTCCATCAGTGGGATATGCGCAGAGATTAGCAAACAGTAGCAAGAAAGAACAAAAGGGTGACACAACCACGGGTCTGTAACTCAAAAGTTAATCAACAAGCAAGGAAGTGAAACAAGTTTTGAAGGAAATAGATATGGAAGTTGAAACTGGGGGAAAAGTTCAACTGTGACAAAACCTCATCCTTTACACCAGGTTTTTACAAAAGAAAGGAAAAAATAAAGCAGCATATCTCCTTGGGAAAACCAGAGATGGGACAGTTTTGCAGCTAAGGGATGAGGCAGAAGGTATGTAAAGTAATTCAAGTAGAAATTATTGGTTATGGCTGGAAGAAATATGGTATATCAGAAATCAGATGAATGCACATGGATGGATCTGGGTTTAACTCTGTACAGCATTCTTCTACTTCAGTACTGGATTCCTTGAATACTGGTCCAGGGAGTGATCCAGTTTTTCTTCAGTGACCAAAGACTTCTGCTTCAGCACATCTGTCAACATAAACTGGTTTATCAGAGGAAGAAATTAATGAACTTGAGGACTGCAATGAGAGGTACAGGATTAAATATGATGGCCAAAGCCATGCCTTTCAACGTCAACATGAATCCTTACTCCGAATGTAGGATTAGTCTATCTGAAGAGGAAGAAAAGTGAATTAAGATTGTGTGATGACCGATCATAAGCCATCACTGTAGGCACCAAACCTCCTAAATTTATTTCCGGGTAGAGGAAAGGAAAATAGTAATGCCTTCATGCAAGGCAACAGTAGACTATACTAGATAGTAACTCACTGTCTAAGTTAATGATTCCAGAGAAAGCACATCACGTGCAGAGAAGCATCACTAAGATGGGAGGGATGAATGGGAGCTTACAACATCAGTAGGGACATAAACTGGTTAGCTCACCTAGCCTAACAAAACAGCATCTGGATGGAATACACTGCTCGCATGGGTGCATGCCATGGACAAAGGAGAACTAAAGGATAACACTGACCAAAGAATAAGTAAATGTAAACTAACCCTAAATAAATGTGGGCTAGAACTGAGAGTAAAGCTTCCCACCGAAGAGGAGATGTTTATAACTGCTCCCCAACAGACGTGGGCAGCATGATGAACCCACCTGCTTTCAGGATGAAGCTCAGTAAACTCAAAAGCCAGATTACATGATGTGGTGGCCTGTTGCTGCAGTAAACCAGACTATGGCCACAAAGGTTATACATGGTGCTGGATGAAGGGCTAAATCAATGTCAATTTATCTAATCATGATAAATGCAGACTATGTGACTGACCTTACAAACGTTCCCAAGTCTTTCAAGACTGTTTTACTGCAAATCATTGATCCAAGATAGTGTTTTATTCATTAAAAGCATGCCAGACAGTAACAGAACTGAATCAAATTTATGCAGAACATCATTTCAACAAGCCTTTGTCTACAGCTGTGAGAGTTAGACCACATCTGCACCATGTTCTACAAACACAGCAGCAAAACCTGGTAAGTCTTTTATATGATTCGTGTCCATTCAGTGTCATCTTCCTAAAAGTCAGTCACCAGGTCCTATAAGAAAATGTGTATCATTAGAAATGCACAAAGATCTGTACAAAACCTGACCACCTCAAAGATAAAAAATATAAAGAGGAAACAGTATTTACAGGCAAACACGGGCATGATATAGTGCTTACTGTTATACAGACAGCTTGGTACACATAGCAAGTGCACTAATCTGAAGGACCTTACTTTCATCAAGTTTCCATTTCCCCACGTATCTAGTTAATTCTACTTTAGAAAGTCATTTCTACAATACATGTGTATGAGGATTCGAAAGGAGAAACCAAGCAGAGTTGTAAACAGGTCCAGTTTTAAGAGAACATGGTCATAAGGATATACACAGGATGTGAGAACACCAGGAAGACAATACGGGAGTTAGAATATAAGTGATGTTTTCAGAGAGGGAGGAAAAGTGCTATTATAAAAAGGAAGCAAAAATTACCAGCTTTAGCTATTAACAAGGTGACCAATGTGATTTACACAGTGTTAGGAGATCCTTTCTCCTAGGTTTCTACACAGAATGACTGTGAGATTCACCAACAGCAAGGATCTTTCCAGGTGCTAAAATGTTCTTTCTCCCGCTGTCGAACACATGAAGACTTTTCACTCTGCTACAGTTTCTACATACCAGACTTAAAAGCAACAGAAATAGATGTTACCCTCATAGAGCAAAGAAGAACATTTCTGCAGTTAAAAGTTGACTATACTTTAAAAGTTCATTTAAAATCAGGACTAACAAACACCGCCTTAGGGACAACTGCACCTCACTGTGATACAGGGAAAAGGAAAGCTGGTATTTTCTAAAATAGATACCTAAGTTGCAAAATGTCCCTTTAGGTAAAGCAAACGAATCAGATTCTGAGGCTGAAAACCTCTGTTTCATTGTCTGGGTATCATGGTGCTCTGCAGAGTTCTAGTGCACTTCCTGGCTCAGGGAGTTTTTCCTTGTTCCATCACTCCATGAAGAAAATCAGAATAATGATATAAAACAAAGCCTATCAGATGGCATCACAGAGAACTTGAATCATATCTGAAAGCAGCTAAAATGATAAGAAATTCTATCATGGCTTTTGTTTCTGGAATCCTCTCAAGCAGCTCTGGTGTGAACTGCAGTTCATTATTGGAGGGTTTACCATTAAAGAACCAGTGAAGCAACACAATCCATGCACATTTGAGAGCATCTACCACATCTACCATTAGGTATCCTCCCTTTTAAAGAAAGATTCTTCTCTTGGAAGGATTTCCAGGGATATGAAACCAAAGAAGGACACACAGACACAGAGAATAACAGAGAAAGAAAAGTGTAAAAAGGATAGCCCAGTGGCCCAGCAGCACCAGGTAAGGTGAAATCATGGAAGACAAAAAGGTGTTTGGAAATGAGGTTGGAACTGGAGGAGTAGGCAGCCTAATAGCTTAAAAACTGGAGAACCTAGAGTATTTCCTTATAAGAATCACAGAATGGTTTGGGTTGGAAAGGACCTTAAGATCATCCAGTTCCAACCCCCTGCCATGGGCAGGGATGCCTCACACTAGACCATGTCACCCAAGGTTCTGTCCAATCTGGCCTTGAACAATGCCAGGGATGGGGCATTTACAACCTCTCTGGGCCCCCTCTGCCAGCATCTCAGCACCCTCACAGGGAAGAATAAGAAACTAATTCAAATTAAAATAGGAGTTCTTGATACAAGAACTTCCTAACTTACTTATCAGCGTTTTAAGTGTCAGCAGTGGAATTAATGTGAATCAAATCCAACAAGTTCCCATCCACTGTATGCTCTGCATTATCAGTAATAACTAAGCCAGAGCCCAGAGGAGGTTTGTATCACTGCTGTTTCAAACACAGGCACTTTGTGATTGTTCAGAGGACCCAGCTTCACAGAATGAGCTGGTTTGGCCACTGAATTCAATCTTGTGCTGTTTTTGCTTGGGGCTTATCACCAGGTGGGCAGCAGAGCAATTAGATTTTCCCTTCCACCAGCCATTTTTAATATCTTCTACTTCAAAGTGTACAATAACTGCACTTCAGAGGGTCAGGAAATGAAAACTCCTGTCTCCATTTCATATTTCAGAAGGACCTCAAGGGGAGAAAACCGAGTCATCCCAATGGGAATTCTTCCAATGTGTAATTTCTAAACTCCCCACTTGCTAATGTGCACAAAGGATCAATATAAACTTCCTGTTACTCAGCGAAATGCAAGACTCTTACTCCAGGCTGGAGCAATGGACCAACGCTGACTTCAAAAACAAACACAAAACCAGAAAGAACGGGCTCAGGGGGGTGTTTCAAGTGCTTATTTTTAAGCTACAAAAGCAGTTTCTTACCTCCTGCAATTCTCTTTTCCAAACTCTAAGCAAAGCCTTGATTTTGTTTACCTGGACATTAACTGAAGTTGCAGCATCAGCAGTTCAGCTGCAACTTGTATCAGTCACCACATTTCTAATGGGAAAAACACTGAAGGAGACAAATAGTGAAGCAATTACTGAACTGTATAAGCTATAGCAAAGGTTCCTGAAGAACTGTGAGAAGGGGTACAGATAAATAACACTTTAATAGGCTACGAGAGGGACCATGAGATCTCCGTGGGTATTTAAAATCAGAAATCTAAAGAGCAAGGTCATAGAGAGCGTAGGAATCACCAAATTAAAAGGTAGATAAAAAGTAGATTTTCAGGTTGAATCTAAGGCAGAAGCTCTTCCCTGTGCGGGTGCTGAGGCGCTGGCACAGGGTGCCCAGAGAAGCTGTGGCTGCCCCATCCCTGGCAGTGTTCAAGGCCAGGTTGGACACAAGGGCTTGGAGCAACCTGCTCTAGTGGGAGGTGTCCCTGCCCGTGGCAGGGGGGCGGAACAGAATGAGCTTTAAGGTTCCTTCCAACACAAACCAGGCTGGGATTCTGTGATAAAACACCATAGAAAACTGTGATAAAGTGAGTACATTGCAAAGGAATGCTGCATTAATGCTCTGTATGGATGTTGGCATAGTATGAAGGGAAGAACTATAAGGGATAAAATGAGATGGAGGAGCTGATACAGCAACCAGGAGCACTACAAAGGAAAAGAAAGATCTTAAAAAACAAGTTCAGTTACCTCAATCTTGGCTAGGAGGCATCTAGAAGAAAGCACAATGGAATCCAACAGATTTACATGGGGGAAGGACTAAAAAAGCTATTTGTATTAGCAAAGAGCAGCACTCTGAGCAGCTCTAACAGTCCGAAACAAGGAAAAGGGAAGTTTAGGTAGAACATCTAGAAATCAAGTTTATTTGGCAGCAGCAACATCCCCCAGTAGATGCCCTGAATCCTTGGAACAATTTCAAACACGCTGTAAGACACAGGAAGAAAACAATCCACGATGGGCAAAGAAAGGAAGCAAAGGAGGCCAGAACACAGCCTCCTCCTCTGTGCTAGCACCAACACAGATGCATACCACGAGTGTGAGCACACTGCGTTCCAGCCCCAGCCACACCAGAGAGCTGCTTCCAGTAAGCAAAAGTGCTGGGAGAAGGCCAGGAAAACTGAAGGCAGCATCACTGCTGCAGAGTTGGTGGCCAACCAGAGGGATTTAGTGTTTAAAGTCAGCGTGCAGGGCAGTGCTTCTACGTCTTCTAGGCTGCTTCTCCCTCGGTGGGAGTCCGTTTTGTGAAACCCCACTTGCAGCACTGGGTGCAGTTCTGGTGTCCTCCACATCAGAAGGACATGGAGCTGTTGGAGCAAGTCCAGAGGAGGCCACGAGGATGCTCAGGGGCTGGAGCACCTCCCGTATGGAGACAGGCTGAGAACATTGGGGCTGTTCAGCCTGGAGAAGAGAAGCTGCTGGAGACCTCAGAGCAGCTTCCAGTGTCTGAAGGGGGCTACAAGGATGCTGGGGAGGGACCTTCATCAGGGACTGGAGTGATAGGACAAGGGGTGATGGGTTCAAACTGGAACAGGGGAAGTTCAGGTTGGATCTAAAGCAGAAGTTCTTCCCTGTGCTGAAGCACTGGCACAGGGTGCCCAGAGAAGCTGTGGCTGCCCCATCCCTGGCAGTGTTCAAGGCCAGGTTGGACACAGGGGCTTGGAGCAACCTGCTTTACTGGAAGGTGTCCCTGCCCATGGCAGAGAGCAGGAACTGGATGAGCTTTAAGGTACTTTTCAACCCAAACCATTCTATGATTTTATGTATGCTGATGCCCTTCTAGAAGACGGAAACCATTTCAGTGATTTACTGGATTGAGGAGGAGTAATGAGGGAATTTTAGGAACAAATAAATTATTAACAACACAATTTGAGTTTTATTCCCAGTACTCATTTATGAGCGGTTCCAACACGCTGTGTCAAGTGATATGTTCTGGCCTTACATACTTTGTATTCCAGCTGCAGAATGTATTCCCCTGGAATTCATCATATGAGTTCAGTTAATAATTTTGGATCTAATACTTCCTTTGATTACAGCATTACAGCATGTTACATTTGTGTTCTTCAAAACAATCAGAAGGTGATGAGGAGAAAAAGCTCTTGACACTCCTGACTAACACAACACACGCAAGAAAGCTCAGGTTCAGTCTGTGAAGTGTGGGTGTATTTTCTAATGCCCAAACCTCTTTGGTATCCACCTCTTACAAAAGCATTTATTATTGAACTGATTCTGAAGTACCCCAGGTTACAATTAAGAAATCTTTTTCTTTACCATGACCTCTGTGCAAAGTTCTTTGCTCCTGTCGAGTAAAGACCCAAAATTTAGAACCTAAAAAGAGAATGTACTAACACTCACCTTGCTTCCTATGTATATTATACTAAAAATAAATGAGTGAAAACTAATACTATATAAAAACCAAATTTTAAAGCTCTACATGTTTTTTCATAAGAAACTGACACCCTGCAATCCCACAATTCCCAACATTTGTGTTCAGGATGCAGATTTAAACTTAGATGGCAAAACATTCATTGCTGGGCTAAGAAGCTTTTGCTCTTAGAATCACAGAATCATAGAATGGTTTGGGTTGGAAAGGACCTTAAGATCATCCAGTTCCAACCCCCTGCCCCGGGCAGGGACACCTTCCACTAGAGCAGGTTGCTCCAAGCCCCTGTGTCCAACCTGGCCTTGAACACTGCCAGGGATGGGGCAGCCACAGCTTCTCTGGGCACCCTGTGCCAGCGCCTCAGCACCCTCACAGGGAAGAGCTTTTCCTTATATCTACTCTGAACTTCCCCTGTTTCAGTTTGAACCCATCACCCCTTTTCCTACCACTCCAGTCCCTGATCAAGAGTCCCTCCCCAGCATCCTTGTAGCCCCCTTCAGACACTGGAAGCTGCTCTGAGGTCTCCACACAGCTTCTCTTCTCCAGGCTGAACAGCCCCAACTTTCTCAGCCTGTCTCCATAGAGGAGGTGCTCTTCCCCCACGGATCTACAACATGTTGTTTACCTATTCAGCCTCCACTACTGCAGTGTCTGAGCAGCCTTCTGTGTATTTCTCCTCTATATCCTTGCAAGAAGAGGTCAGGCTACCAGAGGGTGCCTGAGTTACAAAGCAACCTGCACAAAACTGAAGCCAGGACTTTCAAACACCAAAGTGTTCCTCTAGCCACTAGTCCATCCTTACCTGCCACAAGAAAAAAGAACAAGTTCACCACAACACCTCTCGTGAATAATGCTTCAGATTAGAAAATACATCAGAGTAAGAACTGGGCTCTCTCCAGAAACAGTTTTGCTCCAAATTCTTATGTTTAGTGTGAGTCTTCCTCCTCCTCCTGGAATTCTTAGAGGCTATCACAAATGAATTAAAACTGTCCTAAGACCCAGAACTTGGATTGATGGGGTTTTTTTGAGGATGTCTGATGCTTTTTGAAGCCTTTCATGAGTGAAGTCTGAGATTTGCATGAGATGCTGTTCCCCAGAAGAAGGTTCATAGGGCAGATCACAAAATGTGGAGGACCAACTGTGAAGTTTAACAGATAATTATGAAAGCAGTTGCAAAGAAAATACTCTGTGGAGACAGGCCAGAATAAAGATAGCAACAACAACTAAATCAAAAAGCATTTTCCCCACTTTTGAAGCCAGTTTTACTAACTATGACTATCACACCTATGTCTGTCACAAGTGCAGAGCATTCTGAAGCATTAATAAATGGGCCTTGGGTTTCGAAAGGACCATTGCATGAAAAATAACAGTATTTAAGGATGGAGTAAAGGTTGCACTTGATGATTTTAAGCGTCTTTTCCAACCCAGTTGATTCTATGATTCTATGTAATGAAAGTGCTAGAATCTATCCTTGGCCATCTCTTGACATTGCAGAAAGCAGTCTGGGTAAGTAAGAGAGTACACAGCTCTTTACAGGACATTCGATTACCCATCCAAGATAGCCACAATTAACTGAAGTACAAGGAATAAACTTGCGTTACCATTAGCTGAGATGCCATCCTGTCATATTTTAATGGTGATTTCCTAGAGTGTGGGAAGCCTCATGGAAAAGCAAGGCTAATTTCCCTGATAAACATGCACCTAAGATGATAGCAAGCAGAGCAATTACTTTGAAGTATACCTGGAAGGGTTCTGCAAGTAAATTTCAAGTAAAAACACTTGAGATAGGCAAATCATTTGAAATCTCAATCTTGAAAGCTCACTAAAAGCAAGTGCTTACAGCTAGAAAATGCAATCAAAGGCTAAAGAGATTAGGCTGAGATGATGTAAAGTTAGAATATTACATGCAATAAGCTTGTTGCTGAAGGGCAGATTTGCTTCTTTTAGAGCCTTTACTGGAAAACAAACTAAAACCTATTTTAAATGTTATTTTAAGACAGGTGGATGATGTCAGACTGGAAGGAAACAACCGAGATGGGGAACTTTTACTCTTCAACCACTGCTAAAACTAAGCAGTGACCAAGATAATGTTATAGTGATCATCCTCTTCATTTCCATCATACTCAACTCCCTCCAAACTTTCTTCTTCTATGCTGGTGTCTGCATCCTGCCTTCCTGTGCTGTGTCTGCACCAACTCCTCTAAGCCTAAGGGTCTGTCCAGAAAAGCAGAAAGCACAGCTTGTGGATGCCAACAGTGCTGAGCTACTGGAGTACATCCAGCCCAGCATCAGGGAGTCCTCCTCACAAACAGGGATACGAACCTGAGGCACAGCACGCTGTGGGTATCATCACAGAGGCTCTCGTAGGACTCTTCCAGACACTGTGCAGTGCCATATGAGAGCTGAGCATTCAGGGAGCCCAATATGCTCACTGGAGGGTGGATGGCAGAGAATAAAGTCTATCAGTGCTCTTCTCCAGGTATTTGCAGCTTTAGAGTAGACTTCCTTCATAATCCAACTCCTCTTGTTTCCCTCTCTTTCTTCCCATTAGTGTGGATTTGCCTTGGGTGTCCACAGCAATTAGTCTCTCCTACCATTCTTTTGCATTTTGCCCTACTTGATTGGTAGGTTGTGTGACAAATGTAAAACAGAGCATGTGGGGATAATGAAACTAGTCAGCAACCACAACCTGATTTTGATTCCACAAGGAAGTGGTGAATGCTCCATCCCTCGCAGTGCTCAAGGCCAGGTTGGACAGAGCCTTGGGTGACATGGTCCAGTGTGAGGTGTCCCTGCCCATGGCAGGGAGTTGGAACTGGATGATTTTAAAGTCCTTTCCAACCCAAACCAGTCTATGATTCAGATACACAGCAACTTAAAAACTGGTGACATTCCCTCTCTTAGCAGCAGTATTAACAGAGAAGCCCATCTATAACTATCCTTTTTTTCAG
>NW_009934303.1:11668-13834 GCF_000696875.1 Nestor notabilis
GAGGAAGAGACCTAATCTCAGAAATGGCTCTTCTTCTTCACTCCTAAATACCCAACTCTATCTCTTTCATGTAGGCACCTCTTGTCTCTAAAGTTCAATAAATGCAGGGGGGAAGAAGTTAAAACAAAAGCCATGTGGAATCAGCATGGAAGAGTTTAAAGGCAGGAAAAAGAACTGAAGAGCTTGGAATGGAATGTGCTTAAGAAAATGAAATAGCTTCAAAGTATTTCTCTGCAGCCTAGAACAGAGAAAGTAAAATTAAATGGGATGGATTCAAGAGCTTTAGCATCTGAGTAATATGCTGCTGTTAGCTATTGTGCTGAAGACTGTATTCTGAAGGGCCCCACAGGAAGATAAAACTTGGGCCTTGGAAGACTTAACAGCCACCAAACCCCAAAGCTCCAAGTGAAAAGCAACTGTGATATCACAGATCACAAAGCCATAGCAGCTTGTGTAAGTGAACGAAAACAACATCTGCTGTATGATTTCACTACCAGGGTGCACTTCCCTGCTGCCTTCCAAGGCATCTACACAATTCAATGGAGCCGATTCTTATTAGACATGTGCACACCAGCAGGAACAAACTGGCAATGCTCATCTGGTTTTACACTGCTGCTTATAAAGCAAAATATCACCTGGAGCAACTCTCAGTTTATGTATTTTAGAATCATAGAATGGCTTAGGTTGGAAGGAACCTTAAGGCTCCTCCAGTCCCAACCCCTGCCCCGGGCAGGGACACCTTCCACTAGAGCAGGTTGCGCCAAGCCCCTGTGTCCAACCTGGCCTTGAACACGGCCAGGGATGGGGCAGCCACAGCTTCTCTGGGCACCCTGTGCCAGCGCCTCAGCACTCTCACAGGGAAGAGCTTCTGCCTCAGAGCTCATCTCAATCTCCCCTCGGGCAGGTTCAAGCCATTCCCCTTGGCCTGTCCCTACAGGCCCTTGTCCAAAGCCTCTCTCCAGGGAATTGTATTTTACCCAGAAGAAACATGTACTATTAGGTACTAATGGATGTTCAGTTCACCCCCAATACTATGTCCTTTTCTAGTTCTGCTTGTCTGCTTTCCTGTCTGTAGAAGACCAAGCCTTGCCTTCTCCTCAAACCTCAAAGTCTCAAACTTGTACCCTGAAGCTTGTCCAGCTGAACCAGCTCACACTCTTGTCCCCTTCTCCAGCTCCTCTAGATAAAGAATTAAGGTTAAATTGCCCAGACTAGGTTGGAAGAGTAAATATCCTCTCACTCACAAAGCCAGCTGGAGAGCCTTTAAGAGACACATACTCTGCACGTATCATTCCAGGGGCACTCCAAGGACACTGGATGTGGCAAACAAGTCCAAAGGAACCGAGGAATAATGCAAACCCAAATAAAAGCCTCAGGACACAGCTGGGCAGCAGATATGCTGCAGGACACTAATCTCAACTTTGAAATAAAGCTTGGAATTTCCCTCAGGAAAGCTCTGCAGGTTGAGTCACCAGTTGCTGGGAAGGCAAAGAACTGGAGAGGAATCCCGTAAGGCTGGGAAAGGGCACAAAGGGTGCATCTCCCACCAGGACAGAAAGAGAGGGCTACTTCTGCTTCCCAAACTCCAAAATACATACCCTGCCAGTGGTCAATGGACCTTACTGTAAAGGGGATAATGATCTAACTGTGCAGATCACTTAGAAAATGCCTATATGGGATATTCAGATCAATTGATAGTAAAAGACTGACAGTAAAGCAGGGGTGCTCTGGGGGTTTTGGAGTTGTAACATCTTCTAGAAACTTCTCTCTTCCTGACACCTTCGTTCCTTCTTTGTAGTACTTCCACAAGCACAGAATAGCCAAGCACTTTAGGTTATGCAGCAGCTCAGCTTCTCTGCTAAGGGAGTAAAAAACGGCTGTAAGTAATGAGCCTGGTGTAAAGAGCCCACACATAGAAACTCAAAGCAAAGGTAGGTGGCTTTGCCCTGATATCCATTTGTAATTGGGTTCCCATCTAGCATTATGAATGTAATTCTTTGCTACATATTCTGAAGTAAAAGAATTCTTCACATTTCTTTACCCCTTCACGAACCATGAACTTTTCTACAATCCTCTTTAGGATTCTCAGATAGAAAAACAGTCAAGAGTGTTAGCATTTGCATGGTTTGGGTTGGAAGGGACCTTAAAGCTCATCCAGCTCCAACC
>NW_009934303.1:14137-15681 GCF_000696875.1 Nestor notabilis
TCCCCCAGCCGGGCTCCAAGGCAGAGCTCCTCCAGCCCTCGCAGCAGCTCCAGGGCCTCCTCTGGCCTCGCTCCAGCAGCTCCATGTCCTTTTTACACTGCGTGTGTTGCAAGATAAAACAACCATACACTACTGAGCTGCTGGGACTGGATACAACTCCCAGAGCTTCTTTGTACATTTTTGCAGTGATTATTAAATCTTCCTTTTGTTTAAAACCCATCTTCCCAACTGATCTGTGAAAGGCTCCAGCAAATATAGAATTACAATATTTATGCAGTTTCACACACACAAAAAGACACAACAATCCCCAGACTAAAGTCATGTTTGTCTTTCAATTATGACAACAGTTGCTTTTATCTGTGAGTAAAGGCTTATTTAAAGGCATTTAAAAGTCAGCAGTGTTCCTTTACCCTCATTTATTTTACATTAATCTTCCTATTCCCAAAAAGCTACAAATATATCTTCTGCACATTTCTATCATGCAGTTCATAAACCTGTCTGCTTTAGTTTGCACACAGTCAAAATGCAATTGTACAAATGCTACTGCTCTGTTACCATTTGGAGTGGCAGATGTCCAACTGCCAGCTGTACAAGTGCTGAATATGAAGCACCAATTGCAGAGTAATCACTTTGTTAAACCATATTTAATGATTTTATTGTCACTTAAAAACTACACAAGTAATAGTAAACACGCAGTGGGCCATTGCCGCAGCGTCCATCAAGTTTTAAGCACATCCATAATGTGATGGATAAATGAGAACTGTTGATCGGACATGTGTCCTCAACATCAGAAGGACATGGAGCTGCTGGAGCAAGTCCAGAGGAGGCCACGAGGATGATAAGAGGACTGGAGCACCTCCATATGAAGACAGGCTGAGAAAGTTGGGGCTATTCAGCCTGGAGAAGAGAAGGTTGTGTGGAGACCTCATAGCAGCCTTCCAGTATCTGAAGGGGGCCTACAAGGATGCTGGGGAGGGACTCTTCATTAGGGACTCTAATGGTAGGACAAGGGGTGATGGCTTTAAACTTAAACAGGGGAAGTTTAGGTTAGATATAAGGAAGAAGTTCTTCACAGTGAGGGTGGTGAGGCGCTGGAATAGGTTGCCCAAAGAAATTGTGAATGCTCCAACCCTGGAGGTGTTCAAGGCCAGGTTGGACAGAGCCTTGGGCGACATAGTTTAGTGTGAGGTGTCCCTGCTCGCAGCAGGGGGGTTGGAACTAGTTGATCTTAAGGTCCTTTCCAACCCAAACCATTCTGTGATTCTATGATTCTAAATCACAGAATCAGGGAATCAACCAGGATGGAAAAGACCTTTTTAAGATCTTCAAGTTCAACTGTTCCCCAGCAGTGCCAAGGCCACCACTAACCCCTGGCACCGAGGCCTCGGCTCCATGGGCTGTGAACACTTGCAGGGACGGTGACTCCAGCCCTGCCCTGGGCAGCCTGTTCCAATGCCTGAGCACCCTCTGGGCAAGGAATTGTTCCTCAGCTCCAGCTAAACCTGCCCTGGGGCAGGTTCAGGCTGGTTCCTCTTGTGCCCTCC
>NW_009934303.1:15753-21355 GCF_000696875.1 Nestor notabilis
CCCCCAGGTCCCTCAGCCCTTCCCCATCACACTTGTGCTCCAGGCCCTGCTCCAGCTCCGGTGCCCTTCTCTGGCCCCGCTCCAGCACCTCAATGTCTCTCTTGCAGTGAGGGGCCCAGAACTGACACAGGATTCGAGGTGCAGCCTCCCCAGTGCCCAGCGCAGGGGGACAGTCCCTGCCCTGGCCCTGTTGCCACACTGATGCACACTGCGCACAGGCCAGGATGCCGTAGACTTTCCAAAAGCCCTTGACCCTGTCTTTCAATGAAATCTAAGCTGTGACAAGATGAAAGAGTTGCATCATGGATTAGAAAGTGGCAAAGAGACCAAAAAGAAAGGAAGAATTAAAATAACAATTCATTAATTGTGGCAAAATGCATCAAAACAACGCCACGAGATTATCTTCAGACTTAAGGATATACATTCACAACCCGGGAAGGGAAATAATGCAACAGTATTTGCCAGTGACTCAAAATCACTCAGAATCATTAAATAAATAAGAAAGCATGACAGCAGAGACCATCTGTCTGGCTTAGGAGTTTACATCCTTTATATTATTCTTTGAAGGAAGGAATCCCTCTTTCAATTTCTTTTTGTCTGCAGCACAAAAAGCAAGCTTGAAGTGTTCATCTTAAGAAGCATCCCACAGCTGAGCACTGCTCTGAACACTCCACTTTACAGCCAGCAGCAGCTAGTCGAATGTTCCCTTTACCTTTTCATCCCTATTGTCCCCAAATTTGAGGGGGCTCCTTCAAGGAACCAGGTAAATTTAAACCTAGGATGTGGCTTCCTGAAGTCAGGTCATTAAAATCACACACTCAAACCCCTTTCAGTCTTCAAGGGAGGTTGTGACATCGTCTTCTCTTAAGTCACACTTCAGAACTCATCTGTGCCACTATGTGACTTTAATTCAGCCACAGCCATGTATAGTAGGGCAGATCACACCCAATTAAGCTTAATGCTTCTTCCTTCACCTGCCCACTTTATTACTGAAGGGACAGAGCTCTTGAAGGCAGACAGAGTTGGCTTTATTTAACTCACACACATAGTACCCAGCCCAAGTCTCTGGCTGCTTTCCAAAGCCTCGGGGAAAAGAGGCTAAATACAGCGGGATGCCCAGAAGGAAGAGGTGACAGTACATATGTGGCAGTTAAAATTCAGTATTAATGACTTTATTCTGACTTTAAGTACATTTTATAAGTTAAGTTCTAAAGTAATGATCCCCATGCAAAACAGAGACCTGTGCATCTTTGACAGCTGTCTTTTTTGAGCCAAGTTTGAAAACTAAACCCTAAAAGTATTTTTGTGTCACTGTTCACAATGTAGAGAACATCTGGATGGCAGTCTAGGGATTAATGAGGTATCTCACATCTCACAACACAGGTAACCCCATCTCAATCTCTTAGCTCTTGTCTGAAGTAAAAATAGGAAGGATTAATGAAGAGCAGCAAAAATGGACAGAAACATGGGCAATTTCTCATGATCCATTGGTTTCTTCCCCTAAATAAGGGTCCCATGAGGAGACCACAGTTACAAATATTAGTTTACCAGAGCTCTAATGAAAACAAAAAGCAATGGATTTAATTGTGGCAATTGAGTTGCCGGAGCAAGTCCAGAGGAGACCATAAAGATGATCAGGGGCTGGAGCAGCTCCTGTATGGAGACAGCCTGAGAACATTGGGGCTGTTCAGCCTGGAGAAGCGAAGCTGTGTGGAGACCTCAGAGCAGCTTCCAGGGTCTGAAGGGGGCTCCAAGGATGCTGGGGAGGGACCCTTCATCAGGGACTGGAGTGACAGGACAAGGGGTGATGGTTTCAAACTGAAACAGGGTAAGTTCAGCTTGGATATAAGGAAGGGGTGCGGGGGTGCTGGAACAGGCTACCCAAAGAAGTGGTAAATGCAGGTTGGACAGAGCCTTGGATGACATGGTCTAGTGTGAGGTGTCCCTGCCTGTGGCAGGGGGTTGGAACTGGATGATCTTAAGGTCCTTTCCAACCCAAACTGTTCTATGATTCTCTAAGAAAAATAAATCAATCTTTTCTTAATGAAGGCAGCAGAACGTACTGAGACAGGACCAGAAGCCAAGAAAGAAACAACTTCACCAATTCCTTGAGAAGCCCAAAGCTGTATTCCAGATGCTTGCTGCTGGAAATGCCAACATAAGGATATACTATCTCTAAAGCAGTCACGTTGTAGATGATGCATATTACTCATGAACAATGATAGCTCAAGGCAATATTTCACATACATGGAAACATCAGTCAAGTCTGATCCAAACTGAAACACAACACTCAGTTGATAACAACAAATGTATCCTTCCTCATAATTATAAGCCCTCAGGTACCACACAGGGATCCTCTGAATTTCAAGTATTTAAGCTGATACTACTCTCCATGTTTTCAAGAAAGGGATCAGGATTAGTTATATCCACTCCTCCTATTCTACAAGACAAACCCTTCTTACAAGGTATGACAGTGAGTGCAAGAAGGAGTAAAGTGTAACATTTAAGCACTTAGTGTTAAAGAACAGCACTGATATTTGACCTTGTTCTGTTTGCTTGGGTGGGAGGATGCTGGTTTTATCTGTTATTATTATTATTATCATCTTTATTTTTATTTACCTTAAGTTGTTGTACAAAAGCTTGGGAAATTCAGCATATAAGCTCTGGGAGCTGGAAAAGATTAGTTAAATCCAAAAACCATCTCTACTACTTGATCTCCAGCTCTTGAGTCAATCTGTAACTCCTATGAAACCCTGAAGAAAGGAATGACTACACTATACAATAGATTTAATCATTGAGGGATGGAAGAGTTGTTTTAGGGCTTAACATCGTGTTCAAAAACCATGTAGATGAGGCCCTCAGTAATATGGGTTAGTGGTGGTCTTGGCAGTGCTGGGATAATGGTTGGACTTGATCATCTTAAAGGTCTTTTCCAGCCTTGTTTATTCTATGATTCTATGATAGTAAAATAATTCTTTCCAACTGGTTTTCCATTTCAGTTGGTTTAATATTATACAGCAGGATGTGGAGCAGTTAGTCATCCACCTCCACAAGGGAGGCAGACGGGCTAGGTGCAGGCTCAGAAAGGCAACAAAAAGCACTTTTCATTATTTAAATAAATGAATTTGAATACAGGTCACTGTGTTTGGAGCACATCAAGAGAATGCAAATATGAAGTGCTACAAAAAACCACCTTCCCATCTCTGAATGCATACAACTGATCGGCTGCCATCATTTACACTCGTTCTTTAAGGAGGGAATGGCAAAGAACTGCATGTAGGCTTCTGGAACACAATGTAGCAATTTGTACTAAAATTAGCATGTTACAAACAAATTGCTAAAAGGCACAAAAGACCTAATTTGCACAACAAGCTTTCAGTTTTTCTCTTCAGCCCGAAAACCTAAGGAAAACCTAATATTTGATTTGGACCTGCCAGTATCCTTCAAGCACTGGGGCCTCCAACAGTTACTCTCAGCACCCTCACCATCAGCTTAACTGAGTGGTACCAGGATGGTAAGAAGTCAGAAAGTGATTTTCACTCTTCTGGGAGGGAACATTTAAAATAACACAGGCTGTGCATGAGTTTTAAAAACAGCGTTATCAAAAATGACCACAATGAGAGAGACAAGAAATGTATTTATGTACTTTCTGGTTTGTTTGCCCTCTAAAGTTGGATTTTTGATAGATTAAGGAGGCCATAAAGGCAACAGCAACTGACAGGAGACCACTGGGCCACACAGACCCTGACTATACTCTCAGCTCTTCTGCTAGAGCAATTAGATTGCAGGGTAACATCTCTCTGATCTTCCAAAGTCATTATGAGCTACACATGAAGTATTTCAGAGGAAGTTAGGAGAGTTGTTTTATGAAACCCTTAGTTGTTTTATGACAGATACATTGCCAACCAACTTTTGCTGCCTAAGATTGAAATGCAGCGAGTTCATATTATAAATAATGAAAACAGATTACTTCCTCTGACCCTAAAAGTGCAATTACAGAATTAATACTTAAGAAAATCCTGGTATCTCTACTGAAACTATCTACTGTTAAGTTAGCCCTAAAATAAAGTGGGCTTATTCACTGTTTTGCTTTTTAAAGTTGGACTATTTAAGTGCTTTCATTTACAGCGGAGCCCTTATACATGTTTATTTCAGTGCAACTGACACACCAACAAACACCAAAACCTTGAGGAGGGACCAGACTGTCTATAATCAGTCCCTTTTTCTTCAGGTCACACGTCTTTCCACCTCCCACCCTTAATCTCATCTTCCTTCTGCATAATCTAGAAGCAGATGAAAAGTATCACTTCACAAGGCCAACAATGCAGGGATTACTTCCAAAATTCACATGCTAGCCAAATTTATCTCTACATGGGTGAAGCAACAGCACTTCCTCTTCCCTGGGAGGACTGCTCACCACTTACATTTTACCCCAAGGAAGACACAAAAATACCTACTCTGCAAAAGCCTCATTCTATTTAAAAACGTCTAAGTTTGTCCTGTTTCAAGTGTTTAATTTTGTTCCCTCTTCAGCCTGGCCTGTCTCTTCTCAGCCATAAATCTCCCCACCAACATCCTTTTTCCTCGGAGTTTCTATGCTGCCTATGCTACTGTCATTCAGATCCTGTACTCCTTCCCATTCCCACACTCGGAAAACTCTTTCACAGCTATTCCTTTCAGTCCTTCACCCATGTCAGTGTTTGTAACCAGCAGCCTGGCATGGATGCCCAGAACCTTCCACCTCCTGCATGCCAAGCTCCTCCAAAGCGCCGCTGAAGCATCCCAGCTATGCAAAAGGACTTCTTGGATTGCCCACTCCAAGCACTTCAGGGGAGTGAGCCGGTTCACTTCAGTACTATTTTCCTAGGGTCTTAACACTTCAAAAGCAGCCACTTATCTTACACATGTGAAAGCTTTTAGCAGGACAGGGTGTCTGTCAGGTGGCAGCACATAACTACAACTACTACACCCTTTAAAGTCACTGCCCAGGGTACAAGAACACTCACGTTTTCAGCAAAACAACAGTGACAGAGGGCTTGATCCTTCACCAGCTACCACCACATACCCCCTCCTTAAGCACCTGCTGAATGACCCCATAGTCAAACCACCTTCTTCTATCCCTGGAAACATTCAAGGCCAGGCTGGATGTGGTTCTGGGCAACGTGGTCTGGTTGAGGATGGCCCTAGACTAGATGACCTTTGTGGGTCCCTTCCAACCCCGGCTATTCTGTGACTCTTCTTCCCCTAAAATGCACTTGAATCTATCTAAGTTCCTGACTGCTTCTCAATAGCAGAGTTTAGAGGTTCAAACAACAGCCTGCTCTTGAACCTTAGCTCTGAGCTATCCTATAAGCCCACGACCTGCAACAGAGCAACTCTCTGAGCTACTCTAAGTCCCACCACCTGCACCAGAGCAACCTGATGATGGTCAAGACCCACCAAAGTCCAGCTGGGCGAAGGTGCCTCTTCCACACAAAGATACCTTCTCCCTCTGCTCTCCCTGAACAGTTTCACATGGTTTGACTGCCCATGGCTGAGCAGATACTCCCGTCTCACGGGGAGCAGAGCTGCAGACCCATGTGGCTTTACAGCACGGCAACCC
>NW_009934303.1:21448-21726 GCF_000696875.1 Nestor notabilis
ATCGTCTGCCCCTTGATGTCTCCCTGTGTCCCGGTTCCCCCTCCCCCTGCCCCACCATCACTTCGGACACAGGCCACAGGGATCCACTTGGGATGGAAGGACCCAAACAACACACTGGGACACGGGGAAGAGAGAAGACCACACCACCCCCTCCTTAAGACACGGATCTGAGGAGGAAGGAGACAGGAAAACACCCATTTCCACCACTGGGACTGGCTAAAGGGCAGGGGCCCCGTTACCCCGCTATTTGCCCCCCCCAGGGAACAGGGGCCATGGAG
>NW_009934304.1:0-15275 GCF_000696875.1 Nestor notabilis
CTGCCACGGGCAGGGACACCTTCCACTGGACCAGGTTGCTCTAAGCCCCTGTGTTCAACCTGGCCTTGAACACTGCCAGGGATGGGGCAGCCACAGCTTCTCTGGGCACCCTGTGCCAGCGCCTCAGAACCCTCACAGGGAAGAATTTCTGTCTAATATCTCAATTTCCTCTCTGAGAGGTTAAAACCATTCCCCCTTGTCCTGTCACTACACGCCCTTGTCAAAAGTCCCTCTCCAGGTTTCTTGTAGCCCCTTTAGGTACTGAAAGTTGCTTTAAGGTCTCCCTGGAGTCTTCTGTTCTCCAGGCTGAACAAGCCCAGCTCTCTCAGCCTGTCTTCACAGCAGAGCTATTCCAACCCTCTGAGCATCTTCATTACCCTTCTCTGGACTCAATCCAACAGCTCCATGTCCCTCTTGTATTTGGGGCCCCAGGGCTGGATGGAGAACTCCAGGTAGGGTCTCACTAGAGTGGAGTAGAGGGGGAGAATCAACTCCCTCGACCTGCTGGCCACGCTCCTTTTGACGCAGCCCAGGACGTGGTTGTCTTTCTGAGCTGCAAATGCCCACAGCTGTGTCATTTTGAGCTTATTAAAGTGGGAATGTGCTGGGGTGAGGAGCAGCTCTATCTTCACTGTTGTGCCACTCCAGAAGGCACCCTGGGTGAAGAGTGAACTGCCATCACCTGCAAAACACAAAGACTTGTTTGGCTTTTTTTATATCATACAACTAGCTGCTGATGTCAGAGAGGCAGAGGCTGCTGAAGATAGGAATCTGAATCACATGAACTCAAAAGTAAGGAAAACTTGTCATCCAAAGTGATACCTAAGCAGAGCAGGCCTTGTGAAAGCACAGGCAGCTGCTCGATGCCTGCCCTCCCCCACCGTGGGGTTTGACAGACCAGCTTGGCAGGCTTGGGCTTTGGTTTGGTTGTGTTTGGGTGCTCCTGGCTTCGGCTAGAGAAACCTGAGGAACCAGAGGCCCAGTAAAGGACGGTAAACAATAGGGAAAAATAGGCTCCAAAAATATGCTTCAAATAATGTTGACTTCACAACTGACTGCTATTACTTCCGTCAGGGAAGTCCTCTGGCATGTAGAGCTCTTGCTGGCTTAAAGGAGGTCTCTTTATCCTTGACCTCAAGCCATTCTTCAAGGTGCTGCTTAGTCACAGGTGGTGCAGTGTGGCTCTGTGGGATGTACAGCCCTCCTGTGACAGCCTGGATGGGCATGCAGGGGCAAACCAGTTCAGCAGCCTCATTACGCCCAGTGGTGCTGGCTGCTGTGTGTAATTTGTGTGTGTGAGTAGCTGGGAAGGAGTAGACATTACGGTGACTATGCAGAAATTCTTCCCAATGAGGCAAACTGACGTAAAACGCTGCTACAAGACATGGTTGTGGAAGTGTTCTGGTAAGATCCAGGCTGTTGAGGAGCTGACTATTTAGCTTGGAAGAAATGTTTCCCCTTTGCATCTTGGAAATGGAAAGTGCTCTGCAGTCTCATCAGTCTGTCCCTCCCAGCCAGTTTGTGAAGCTGCATCTTACTCAACTATGAAGTAATTTCCCAGTAGAACTTTTTGGTCAGGCTCGGGCTTTTTTTCTCATTAAAGCTAGGCTTTTTAATGTCTTCCTCCTTGACTGGCTGCATTTTACAGAATGATCTATATTGTTACGCTTTTCCATAAAGAGCACAGAACCCTGAACTGCTGGCCTTCGGGTTGCTTTCCCTTGTGGTAGCCCTGCTGATTCCTCCCTTCCCCCAGAAATTTTGCAGTTCCCTGACTCAATCTGACTTCGGCAGCATGCTGATCAGAATACATCAGGATTACTTTAGGCCCAGCCTCTTCAGGCTTGTGGTGGGTTAGGGGCTTGTGTTTTCTTTTTCCAGCTCTTGAACCATCAAACGCCTCAGATCCTTCTGCCACTGTAACATGCTGCAAGTTTGTCACCCCCAGGGCCCTTTTGTTTATTCTACAGATTTTCTTACTAGCTGGTAAGTTTAGGATCTGCCCTGCAGATTCAGGGACACGCTTTCCCAAATTAACTCATTTTTCCTGAAAATATATTTAATTTTTCAGGCATCTCCATACCCTTGACCCTGCGGTGATCACAGTTCTCATTTGGCTTTGTGTCATAAGCAAACTTCTCTCATGTTCCCGTAGATATCCAACAATAACAACCTTGTAGCTGACATTACTGGCTCCTCATTTTGTTCCTTAGCATGGTGCTGTTTATTGCAAATACTTACTTAAATCATGTGAAGCAGGGTCAGCAGTGAGGGTATTAGTGAAGCAACTTCCTCAGTTTGCACAGTGGGTGCCATGTTACAGCAGTGCTGTTTTCCTGTGTGGTGGCCAGTCTTGGATTCGAGCATAGATCTGGGGAGAGAGGCTTGCTCTCAGATGATATCTGGGCATCAAGGGGGTGGTTTCAGACACCTCCACCCTTTCTGTGCCCTGATCTTTGGGTTAAGGGTCTTCTCATGCAGAGAGAGGAATTCCTTTGCATGAGGAGGAATGGCCTGATGGTTTGTGAGACAGAAAGAGAAACTCATTTAAATCTTCCTTTTGTGGAGGAGGTGAGAGGATGAATTCTTCCCTTCTGCATAAATCACCCATCTCTGTTCAAAGGGAAAACGGCAGGGCCCACATTAGAACTGACTCTTTTGGGATAATATTCATTGTTTCTGGTGTGCTGTCCTCCTCGCTGAGTGGTAGGTATGTGGGTCAGAACTGTTGCTGAGTTTGTCTCTCCGATTTGTTTGATTTCTTCTTCTAGTGTTCTCAAACAGTGCAAAGATGTGGAGCTCTCCTTCAGTGACGTGACGGGCAAGCCTGAAGCCTTCAGAGGCACCAAGAAAGGGATGCTTTATCTCACCCCTTACAGGGTAAGTCTGGTGCTAGCAGGGCTGCTTCTTTCTCAAAGGATCTTGTAGAATTTAGATCAGAAACCTAACTGGTCATAGAAGAAGTGACTTTTATATAGGAGGAACCACTGAGAGTAGTAGGTAGGAGAAGTGAAGGTGGAAATGGGAAAGTTTGTGGTTGTGTCACAGTCCCAGTTCCCTACAAAGGCACATGCAGTCCTGGATATCATTGTCTAGAGAATGTATTTCATATAATGTGTCAATCAATATTACCTTATTAGAAAACTGTCATAGCTTGTCCTTAAAAAGCAGCTGTTGTGGTTTAGACTCCGGCAGCAACCCAGCACCACGCAGGTGTTTGCTCACGCCCTTCTTTCCCCTCCTCGCTAGGGCAGGATGGGGAGGAGAATCAAAAGAATGTAAACCCCATGGGCTGAGATAAGAACAGTCCAATAACTAAAATAAAATATAGTGATAGTAGAAAGAATACCAACAATAACAATAATAATAGGAAACAACAACAGAAGAAATGCAAGCTCAGAAAACACAAGTGCTGCACAGTACAATTGCTCACCACTTATCGACTAATATCCAGCATGATGCAAGCAGCAATCCACCTTTCTGGGTGACTCCCTTCAGTTTATGTACTGGGCATGATGTGCTGTGGTATGGAATACCCCTTTGGCTAATTTGAGTCAGGTGTCCTGTCTCTGCTCCCTCCTGGCTTCCCGTGCCCCTCCTCACTGGCATAGCATGAGAGACTGTAAAGTCCTTGATCAGGGGAAGCACTACTGAGCAACAACTAAAATGTCATTGTGTTACCAGCATTGTTCTCAGACTGAAGCCAAAGCACAGCACTGCACCAGCTACTAGGAAGAAAATTAACTGTTAGAGCTGGAACCAGGACACAAGCACAATAAAAATCTCTAAGTGTGCACATGTGTTTTAAGTGGTTTATGATTTTGCAGCATACAGGCTTCAGGCGAGTGAGCTGTGTGCCATCAGATCTGTTTGGGTTCCTGCAGTATTAAAGCTGTGAAATAATGCAATGCATACTGATAGCAGGAGTTTGATTATTCTCTTTTCGGATGCCACTACAACTAGAACTCTATGACCACCCTTTATGTCTAATTCATATAATTCAGAGGCATTCCCTCCTGTCTTGCAGATGATCTTTGTTTCGAAGGGGAAGGATCCTATGCTGTCTTTCATGATGCCATTTTATTTGATGAAAGGATGCTCAGTTGAGCAGCCTGTTTTCTCTGCCAATTACATCAAAGGACAGATCCAGGCTGAGGCAGGAGGTATGTGCCTGTGCTTTGTAAACTGAATTCTTCCCAAGTATTGCAAGTACTTTTCTGTTGAGCATCACATACCTGGCTTAATGTGCACAGGAAAGATAGACAGAGTAGGTATGGCAGTACAGCTGAGATGTCCTTGCTGAGGTAACTTGCGTCTTCTGACCTTTAAGGCACTGCTTCCTGCCCCCAAAGCTGGTAACTGACTTTCATGGGATGACTTTTGTTTAATCCTGTAACTTTTGTCTTGCTGTGTATGTTGTGTTTACTCGGTTTCCACATGTGCTTGTTTTCCCCTGTCTTTGACCTAGAAGGGTGGGTAAGTGACCGAGCCAGCAATCATTGGTGTTGATAGACAGGATTAACAACACTTTTGTTTTCTGGAGATAAGTAGTCATTTACCAACTTGGGGATGTTTGCTGCAGCTAGGATGCTGCTGTATATCAGTGATTAAGCTTTGTTCTCAATTTGATAAAACTGTGGTTTGGTCATGACCAAACATGGGGAACTGCAGAAGATAACCAGGGACTGAAACAAATTTCTTTGCTCTTCAGTCCTGGAATCAGTTTATGTGCATTCTGATGGCATCTGGAGAGCTTATACTTTTGCTTTCTGTCTTTAACAGTGTTTTAAAGTGACTTGATCCTCTGTGGAGTGTGGGTCAGTCCGCTTTCTTGGGCTGAAGTCGTACTAAGACAGTGGTTTTAAAGAGGTGACTATAAAGGGGCTGACTTTGTTTTATTTCATTTCTATACTTTATTTCTGCCTTCATTGTTAGGCAAAGAAGATAAATCTTATTCTATGAAATCTTTTATTTAAATGAAATCTTTTTTCTTAAAAACACCAAAAACTCAAAGCACTCCCGAGAAGAAAGACCAAAAAAGCCCCTGCAAAACAAAGCGCTCCTAATTATCTTGCAGTATTATCTCCTACTTGATTTTTTTTTTTCAAAAAAATTGATATTTTACCAAAGTGTTTATAATCTGTCTGAGCTTCCATGTGTCAAATAGATTTCAAGTGTTGCATTTGATTTAAATCTTAGCTTGAGTTGCAGATCCTGATCTGTAGTCCACTGAGGTCAGTGGACTACACCTTCATCTGAGGGCTTTTGATTAAAATCCTCAGTGAATTAAATGTTTTTTCTTTACACTGTGTTCATTATGAGGTTCTATTAAACCTTTCAGGAAAGAACAAGACAGCCCAGTATCTAGGGTAGGCTGCTTCTACATAACTATAGTGGGGATTGTCTTCTAAAGAGTAAAGAAATAAATTCATGATCTTCTTGAGATCCTATTTTGGGGCCATCTAGCAATGCCATCTCTCTTTCCAAAATAATTGGAGTTTTAGCTGGTTTGCTGTCTTTGACTGCTACTGAGGAGATCAGTTGCTTCAATTCTGATTTTCTAATTCTCTCTCCCCTAGGTGGCTGGGAAGGGCAGGGAACATTTAAACTGACTTTCAACAGTGGAGGAGCTATTGAGTTTGGACAGCTGATGTTCAAAGCTGCCTCTAATGGTAAGGGATCTTCAGAGCTGCAGTTCCCCCATGGTTGGCTGAGCTAATTAGAGAATAGTGCTTTTTTTTTTTTTTTCTTGAACTTCATGGGAATAAAGGTACCCTGTGCACACTTCCACATTTTTTTTAATGATTTTTTTTAATCTTTCCAAGGGAATTTTTGTTTTCCCTTCATAGAATCATATCATAGAGTGGTTTGGGTTGGGAGGGACCTTAAAGATCATCTAGTTCCAACCCCCTGCCATGGGCAGGGATGCTTTCCACAAGACAAGGTTTCTCAAAGCCCCATCCAGCCCCCTACTTCCAGGGATGGGGCAGCCACAACTTGCAGTCCTTTTTCTTTATTTCATCTTAGTGCCTTTTGCAGTCAGAATATTCTTGGGTTTGTGCTCCTGAGGTGGACCACCTTTTTCTACAGAACCTTATTCCTCTTGCAATAAAATTGAAATATGTGATGGTGAAAAATTGATTCACTTACCCTCAGCTCAGGTCTATAATACTGGAGTAAGATGGGGGAGAGGGGAAGAATACATCTTAAAAAATAACTTCTGCTTAAAACTTTCAAATGGGGGAAGAATTTCTGATAAGAAAGTTTTGTTTTTAAGGAAATGTACATTTTAAAATGTAGGGGTTTTTTACCCCTGGTAAAAAAGTTTGAAAAAGAAGCAAAAGCATCCTTCTTGCTTTAGAGTGGTCTTTCCTCCAGCACTGGGAGCTCTGTGATGGGACTAGTACCTGATAGCTAGTATTTTTGCAGTGGGCTTCCTTTAGTACCCTGTGAACTTGCAGCGAGGAGACTGATGCTTCTCAAGCACAGCACCATGCCAGGACTGTGTAGTGAATTTAGATGAAGGGAAGCAATGCTGCATGAAGAGAACTGTTTTCCTTTTATTCTATGCACTTTGTTGTAACAAAAGGATGTTTGGCTTACTAAACATGTGCTCCTTAGCTTCCAGTGGTGTTCCTCTCCAGAACCCTGGCTATGGCTATGCACCTTTCCCTGGAGGATATGCACCCACTCCACCGGCTCCTGGGGGCTATGCAGCTCCTCCACCACCAAATGGACCATATCCTTATGCACCACCTCCTATGAATGCCTATGGACCTGCTCCACAGCCCATGGGATATCCATATGCCCAGACTCCAGGTTTGGAAGTTGTGTGATGATGACTGGCAGGGTGTGTTTGGTGTTAGCTGTAAAGAAATCACAGTGGTATGGTGGGGGTTACTGTAGTTTTGTCTCCATCAAGGATCCTCATCCTTGCAAAAGCCTGTCATGTACTGTTGATCACACCTGTGTGTCTCTGTATTTGCAGCTGGATGGGAGGTGAAAATGTTGTTTGTAAATGGTGCTGCTGCTTGGCAGAGAATTGTTGCCTGCTGGCATGTCAAATCCCTGCTGTCTGCACCCCTACCAAACCTCCAGAGCTTCCCTCACCACTGCTCTTGTCCAGAGCCAGTATGCTGCTGAGCCTGTGAGCTCTCTTCCACCCTGTCCCATTGCTGTGGTCCAAAGCATCAATCCAGTTTCGTCTTTTTCAGGTATTTACCCACCACTTCCCAACATGAGCCCTGTGTTTGTGCCACCTCCTCTCCCCCCCTACCCTGGGCCGTCTCCCGCAGGACCCTCAGCTCCTGCAGCCTCGGTGGGGCCAGGGATGCCAGGTAAGTGGGAGTTGGGGAGCTGCCAGGGTCCGGGTGCAGAAGGGTACTTGGGGCTCAAGCTGTGAGTGGCATTGTGGGCACAGCACGGGGTGCAGCAGCTGTTGTTTCAGGAGCTCAGAGTTGTCTTGGTCAATTATTTGAGGTAACGGGGAGAGGGGGGAGCTGTTCAGCTCTGCACTGCACAGCTTGTGGTCAGCTCTTGCCAGCTTGCAGCTTTCCCAAAGCTCCAAATTCTAATGCAGCTTGCTGCAGTTGCTGTTGCCTCTTTGGACCTTTGTTGCCTCCTCGAAAGAGCTGTGGCTGGGGGAGAAGGCTCTGGGGCTTGGGCCACTGCCTAAGGTATGTAAGATGGCTTTTTCCTTTCTAGGGAACAGTAGGGCCATGGAAGCCACTTCCAGTGCATATTACAACTCTGCCAACCCACACAATGTATACATGCCTGTGGTGAGTACCGTGCCTCTGGTCTGCCAGGGCCTCCTTCCTCTTCTTTGCTAGCAGAGGCAGCGGTTTGCTTTCCTAGCAAAGTCCAGTGTGCCTTCATACTGAACATGCACAAAAAAAGTATGCATTTTCCTGTGCGGAAGGTGTGGCTGTTGGTCCCATGTTAAATCCTCATTCAAGAAAGGAGGAGTGCCTTAAGATTTGTGCAGAAATA
This sequence comes from Nestor notabilis, assembly GCF_000696875.1. Taxonomy (NCBI): domain Eukaryota; kingdom Metazoa; phylum Chordata; class Aves; order Psittaciformes; family Psittacidae; genus Nestor; species Nestor notabilis. The sequence goes on from NW_009934304.1 coordinate 7,993, forward strand.
GCCATTCGGTATTTGTGTTGCTCTTAAAAGCATAACAAATTTGCATGGGCACAGAGAACACACAGAGTGCTCTGCTTCTGATGGGCTTGAAAGTCGGAGGAGTTAAAGAGCAGCAGGTCACTTAAGGAGGAGAGCATGTGGGTTTCTCTCCTTTTCTTCTGGGCTGTATGGAGACAGGGATGTCTCTCACTGTTCAGTCAGTGGCAGGTGGGAGGTAGGCTGTAGTTACCTATGCAGTGTACCCACCTACACAGTGGTACGTGACAGCTGAGCTGCCTGTGCCCTTCACTGCCTCGCGTGGCTCTGTGGTGGGCTGGAGACCGGCGGAGCAGCAGAGCTGGCCCTCGGCCCAGGGATTTGCTCTCTGCTGGGTCAGAGCTATGAACATCAACAAAGCCCTGGAAGTGAAGGGAGGATGGCGATTAACAGGGGAATTAGATATAAGGAAGATAAGACTAGATATAAGGAAGAAGTTTTTCACAGTGAGGGTGGCCAGGCACTGGAATGGGTTGCCCAAGGAAGTTGTGAATGCTCCAACCCTGGTGGTGTTCAAGGCCACGTTGGACAAAGCCTTGGGCAACATGGTTTAGTGCGAGGTGTCCCAGCCCATGGCAGGGGAGTTGGAACTAGATGATATTAAGGTCCTTTCCAACCCAAACCATTTATGATTCTATGATAAAAAAAGATTAAATGCAGTGTTAAACATGGTCTGTTTGCAATAGACCGTTTGTTGTCTGGGTTTGAGGGGACCTTCACTAGAAATGTGGGAGGGAGCATATATCCTGGAGTGTACTGATACTAGAGAGGAATGGTGTGATGAAATGACAGCTTAAAACACAGCTCCTGGCTCGCTCTGTAACTCACTGAAGAGCAATCATTTCTTGTAAGCCAAGCCTGAGAACGCCTGGGAAGAGCTCATCATGAAACAAGCAGGGTTGTTGACTCCGCTGTATCTCCTTCCAGGATCAGCCACCTCCTTATGCACCTCCTGAGGATAAGAAGAACAACTAGCAGAAGGAAATTCCACACTCTCTGTCCCTGAAGACAACTTGGCTGTCCCTACCCCCTGGGTTAGCGTATCTCTAGGTCTCTTTGTGTATATACAATATATGTAGTGATGGGCAGCTGAGCACCTGCCCTCCTTAAACAGTCAGTGGCAATACAAGGTGGAACAACAGCACTTTCCTTCTTACTTGCTTTATCTCATGGGGTCGAAGCACTAACCTTTTGCTCTGCCATTGGCTTGAGGAGAGAGATGGACTTCATCTTAAACCACCAGTATACCACACAACTAATCTAGGACTAAAATATGAAGGCTCTGGGATCTTGGAGTAAAACTACTTGGAATGCCAAACTTTTGACTTCTTCTGAAGCACCATCCAAAAGGAAAGGTATAGAGAGCCATGAGGTTCCTTGCATAGACCCTTGGGTGCCCCAGAAGGGTGATAGGTTTCCTGAAATTCTGGCACAGTTCACCGCGAGATGGGACTCTGGACACTTTTGTGCTGGAAGCGTGTTTCATGTCCTAGACTAACAGTCATGGGGTGGCAAACTTGGGAAGTGGATCCAGAGAGACACCGAAGCATTTGGCTATGCAAGAGGGAAGGGGGTGGGACCCACAGCCTGTCCTTGTGGACACTGAACAGAAAAGCAAACAAAGGTGTGCTACAGGGCAGTGAGCTGACAGGCCGGAGGTATGGATCAGTCTTCCGGAATTCCCCTCTCCTAGAAGCAGGTCCTGTGTCTGTGCAGTGATCCTGTGCCATGTAATGGAGGCAAGTGCTGCACAGGAGGCTTCTTGCCTTGGAGCAAAGTCTGTTACATTAGGAAGATGACCTGGCACTAGCCTTGTCAGATGGGTCCCGCAGCTCCCTGTGCTGAGCAAGCTTGCGCTGTCTGCTGGCTCCACAGGGGGAAATGGGCCTTGTCTTATCCTTCAGCCACCACAGCCAGGAGGTGTGTGCCCGCACCCGAGCGCTGCAGTACCGGAGCTGGGATGCTTGGGGGTGCAGTGCCCTCCCTCGAGTGGGAGCTGCTGCCTGGTGGCGGTGTTACTGATGCTCAGCTCTCATGCAGGGACTGGCTGCTCAGCCACCACCTTTCCTTCCTCCTTAGGACATAGTGCCATTAAACCTGCTCTGAAGAGAGTCCCCCTAGTCTGATGGAGACACTTGTGATCCTTTACATATGAGGTGATCATGCTTCTTTCTACAGCTTTCCTACCTTCACAGTGAAGGGGAAGGAGTGTTTTCCTCCTTAGTTCCCTGTGTGCCAGGGCTCTCCTGTAAGTCAGGCTTGCATGACTTGCAAGTGGAAATTCCTAAAGCAGCCCTGCATGGGGGGAAGTAAATTTCCTTATCTATAAACACCTTTTAGGTCTGAGTTAGAGATACTCTAATAACTCTGTATTTAAAAAAAAGAAAAAAATCAACCATGAATGTTTGTAACTTTCTGAACTGCACTTTAATACAGGAGTGTTGATACCTTTGGCTGCCTGGTCACTGTTCCGTGCATTGTGTTGACCTTCATTCTTGCCTTCTCTCTCCCTGACACATGGCTAAGCTGGATCTGGAACCAATTAACTGGGGGAGAAAGAGGTGGGGCTCATCCTCTTGCTGCGTGGGGAGGGTGGAAGGCTGGTTAATGCCTTTGCTGTTGCCCAGATAGCCAGAACTGGTGTGTGTTCATGCCCTGGGGGCAGGGACAACGCCCTGACACTCCTTACAGCTGTATTCGTAGCACCTCTCCTGTGTGCATTCAGTGCCAGATGGAAGGCCTCTCTTTTAAGAACTCCTTGCTAGCCCTTTTTTTCCAGTGAGGCAAAAATAAGTACATGGTAAAGGACAAAGGCACATAACTGTGGACTGTAAAATCTTGTTTCCCCTTGTGCCAAGGAAAGCTGTTTGGAACACTATTTCCTACTCTGCATCTGTCCAGTCTGACAGGAAACCAGTTGTTTCATACCACAGGTGTTCCTCTTTTGAGGTAATGACCCTACATTAACCAAACAGCTATAGCTAGCAACATAAATAAACATGAAACAAGAGAGCCTGGGACCTGTTTCCCCTTTATTTCAATTAATTTGTCTCAATCACTCCCCAAGAACCAAGCCAGCTCCTGTACACAGACATGAAGTGTGCTCATCTTTTTTCATCAGCATTGCAAGCATCACATTCAGTATCTTGCCACTGCACTTGGAGAACATTTCTGGAAGTGGCCAGAATCAGCCATTTGGTCCTACAGGAACCAGAGTGGGAGGATAACCAGAAGCCCTCCAGCATCTGAACAGAGAGGGGAAAACTTGGTTTTGCTGATCTAAAATGTGGCATTTAACCAGTCTGAGGCTTGATCTTGTGTCAGCCTCCCTAGGCTGCAATCTTAAGCAGCAGTCTTCACGAATGCTGCAGTCATGAAGTCTGGGGCAGTCGGAGTAGGCCATGCCTCAGCTCAAACTCCTCCACAGGATGTAAGCTGTACAAAGGTGAAGCAGTTGAGGGCTTTAGAGTCTGTCCCACTGCTCACTTGCAGTTTATTAGTGTAGGCTTCTTCTCAGAATGGAGCTGTGGATGTTAGCTGCCCTTGGGAGGAGCTGTTCCCTGAGAAACCCTAAGTGTTCAGCCTGCTGCAGAAGGCCCTGAGCCGCCTTTTAGCAGGAATTTCCTGCTAGACCAAGATGCAACTTCAGCTCAGAGGCACCTGTGGCCATCTCCCAACTCAGCTGAGCATCAGCATCTTCCCCACGCCACTTGTGCACAACACCCTGCAGCTCTGCAGTTTCTGGGCTGTACCACAGCAAGGCTGCTGGGGTTGTGCATGGGCAGTAGAGATTTTCATTCTGCTGTACAGTGATACCAGAGGAGCTTTAATACAATGCTAGCATGCATGCTAGGCTGTAGTAGTGCTGGCCTCCAGGCTGCTGGCAGCAGGATCAGGCCTGCAAACAAACTCTGCACAGGACCATCATGTCTCCAGAAGCTCTTGGTCCTGGGGTGGGTACGCAGGAAGGGTGCAGCCCTATTGACAGCCCCTTATTCTAAGCCGAGCTGATTATAGCAAAGAAGGTGACCAGGTCTGATCCTTGAAGCTAATGCCATCCATCACACATGGAGGGAGGGGAGTCACTACCCTAGAAGACACTAAAGCATCCAAAGCCTTTCTACAGGTTTAGTTCAAACAGCCCCCCAACGGTCAGTGGTAGCCAGCTTGAAGAAGAGGAGTGCTCAGGTGTCAGAGCTGATGAACTCCAACAGTGGCTGGACTCTGCTTGTTTGGAATCTTCCCCAACAGGACCTCAGAGGGCTTTGCCATCACTGAGGAATTACGCTCTGCACACCCTTAGGAGGTGGGTAACAAGAATTCCTGCTTCAGGCAGACTGAGCAGACATCATCAAGCTGGTTCCAGAGGAACGGTCACCTCCAGCTCTGCTGGGCACGCCACCGAAAGGCACTTGTGCGGGGAAGAGCCACGTGCCCCAGGCAGGGTCTCACAGCTCACCGCGGCACGGACTCGCACTCCATCCGCTGAGCCCCGTCACAGGAGGACGGGGCGGAAACCCTCGTGGGGGGCTTGCTGTCTGACAACGCGCCAGGGCTGTGCCACGGGGTAGAGATACCACATCACCACCCCAGAGGGGTTAACAGTGACCGAGAAGTTGTCCTCTGTCTTCAAGCCTCTGATGATCTCCCCGCTGTACACATCTTGTACCTGGAAGGCAGAGATGGTGGCTATCAGGATTTCTGTATACCTTTTATCTTTAGGTCCAGCCATGGATGCTGACATGGCACAGCAGGACAGGGCACAGCAGCGAGCAACAGGAGGGCAACCCAGCATGTGGGTGTCCCTTCATGCTGGAGGCAGGGAGTGGGAGTCCTCCCTTCACAAAAAACACACAGGGTGGCAAAGGAGGGAGCTGGCATGAGGGGGATCCAGATGCTATGGGGCGTGCCAGTGGGGCTCACCTCGTACACGGCATCCTCAGGGAAGTGGAGCTTGGCCAGGCTGGTGGTGTAGACGTAGGGTATATCTGCCCTCCGGCTGAAGAAGACAAGGGCACTGGCACCCTGGGACAGTGGGCGCAGGAACACCTCGATGAGGGACTTCTCCTGAGGGTGGGGATGAGCGCATGAGGCAGAGCTGCTGGGATCAGCCCTGGCCACAGACCTTGCCCTGCGGGGCTGCTATGCCAGCAGATCCCCAGCTCCCACAGCTCTCCTGCTTGTGTTCCTCTGCATCACTTCCCTCTCCCTCCTTATTGTGACCCCCTGTGCTGCTCCTGCCCGCTCTCCCAAATGCATCCACCTTCCTCCTAACCTTGACAATCCTGCGCCCTTGGATTCCCAGCGGGTCCTGGTTGATCTGGATCATCAGCTGGTTCTGCAGGATCTCCTTGGCACTCGGGGAGATGGTGCGGAGATCCGTGGACATGAGGAGCGGAGCTGCCATCACTGTCCACAAGGCCATTTGGGAGCGTGACTGCTCGTAGCTGAGGCCAAAGTTTCCAATGACGAGCTGGAGAGGAGAGGCAGAAAAGGTGGGAAAGGCAAAAGAAGAGCGTTAGAAACTTGTCTGCTCATCACCCTCAGTGATGCTGCAGCCTGCTGGGAGCAAGCATGCACCAGAAACTTCACACATGCTCTTGTTTCCCCTCCAGAAGCCTACCACTGCCAGGAGAGCTCATCCCCGTTAGGTGCTGAGCCTTCAGCACACATTCAAATGCACTCACTAACACTCTTCGTTTTACCACTAGCCCCAAGGACAACATGAGCTTTCCCTCTTTGCAGCAACAGGGCTCCTGCCCCTGGCACTCCTCTTTTGCCCTGCCCCTAGAAGGGGATCCCTGGACGTCCCCCATCCCCAGCACCCATCACTGAGCCGCACCATGTCCGGGTCATTCCAGTGGCCAGGGCCAGCTGCTGGCTGCAGCACATCCTGGTTCGTGAAGAACCAGTCCAGGATGGAAAGTACACTGTCCCAGGAGTCCTGGATGTCATCGTAGTTACGCCACAGGTTGCAGACCTCTGCCAGGACGGTGTAGTTCACCTGGAGAGGAGCACAGGGTCAGGCAGGAGGGAGAAAGGACCCCGTCTACAAGGTGGGAGACAAGGGGCAGCCACACTTGTTGAGAGCTGCAGCATCCACAAAGGGTGTGAAAGGCAGAGGGATCTGGAGAAGGGCAACATCATGTAGTGAAGGAGGTCAGAGTCATATCCCAATATGACTGGGAACATCCCACTGTAATAAGATGTCTGGCAAAACAACCACAAAGGCCATGGGGAAATATGACCAGCTGCAAGAATGAGGGCAGCTCAGGATTCACTCAGAAGGTGTAAAAGGAAATAAGCAAACACAGTCAATTCTCAAGAAACATCACTAGGAGAAACATCCTCTTCCAAGCATTTAAACCAGACAGGACCCATCTCAGAAGACGACTGTCAGGATCAACCTGCCGAGTGGGGAGGAGAGGGCATGCCCCAGGGCCTTCTTTCCCCAAACTCCCATCACCCAGCATGCAGGGAATCCCAAGTGTCCCAGATGCCTGGCAGGGAGGCCATGTCCTCTCTGGGGACCTGCTGGGATCCTATCAGTGACAGTGATAAGCGGGCACCTGCATCTGGCTCCTGCAGCTCCAACAAGAGCTTCCCAAGAGGACAGGGGACATGAGAAGGAGCCACTGGACGGGACAACCCTCACCTTGGGGGGGGAGCCCCCCCTGATACGCTGGCCAGCTGCAGGAGTAGACGATGGGGTGGCCTGTGGCGTTCAAGGCCCTCGCCATTTCTGGGTAGCCTTAGGGAGAGAAAATGACAACCGGTGAAGGGGAGAGCTGGCAGCAGCTTGTGTCCCAGCCCGCCTGGCCTCCTGCCTCACACCAGCTCCAGGGCACCACAGCTCCCTCCTCTTTGCCCAAGAGCTGCAACAGGAGATGTGAGGAAAGAACCGGCTGTTCAAGCGTTGCTGCGGACAGCCAGCTGCCCCGACCAGAGCAGCGAGGGGAGAAGTGCCAGCTGGCCGGGATCTTTTACCCTCCGCCTGCTCCTCTCCTGATGAGTAGCACCCATCCAGCTTCAGCATGTCCACACCCCACTCTGCAAAGGTCTGGGCGTCCTGCTCCACGCGGTCCAGAGTGGTGCCTGGGTAGCCCCCGCAGGTGAGGGTGCCCAGGTCGCCGTAAATGCCCAGCTTTAGGCCCCGGGCATGGACCTGCGGGGAGAGGAGAGCTGCAAGGAGGGCATGAGGGGAATCCCATGTGCCTCCCAGAGTCCTCCATCCACTCCCAGCTCCC
>NW_009934305.1:0-1871 GCF_000696875.1 Nestor notabilis
AAAGGTGCCGCGAAACGCACCTTGCCACTCAACGGGGTGGTAAATTGAAGCACGGCACAATTTGAGTTTGAAATGGCGTGTATGGCCCATTCTTTCAAAGTTTTAAGAACTTAGGAAGAAAAGATGCTAGCCACTTTTGAATTGCCTTACTGCATCAAATACTGGTTTTAGCAGAATACTTATTTTTAAAATAATAGTAGTCTTTTCATACATGTATCTCATGTTCCCAAATAACTTATTTCCACAGAAATTGATGTGAAATGTAGAGGTTTGATAATACTTCCTTTTACTCTACCTTTTATACAAATATTTTAAATAAGAGTAGGAAATAAAAGTGCAGAGGAGGTCGGTGTTCTAGTAGTTGGGATTATATATGTACACATACATAAGTATATATATATTTTTTTTTTCTACATAGCTTAGGCCAAATGGGAAACGGTTTTCGAAAATGGTCTATGCTGACACTTTAAATTTAAAAGTGGATGTAGTCTTCTAAGTTGGACAATTTGGAATATTACAGGCAAAAATGACAGTATAAGTGTGTATTTGTATCACTTAGCTGTGATCAAAATAATAATATTTTGATGCTTGATAATATGAGAAGGAATAGTTTCAACTGCTTGCTAGTATTAATAATGCAATGCATTGTGGTGATACAGATCCCAGTATGCCACAAAAAACCCATACACACCATCTAAATCCCATTAACCGAAGGAGGAAAAAGCTCCAGGTTTTTTAGTTTATTTATTTATTTATTTTTAGCTACATTTTTGTGGTATAAAAGACTTTTTAAATGATGTTAATGTGCTTTAGTTAAATTTTCTGCTCTTTCCTTATAGGTCTAAGAGCAAGGCATACAGGGTGTGTAGCACTGTGGCAGCTAGTGGTTTGAAAGGCCACGTTTTCATTTGAAAAGAATCAGTGCAAAAGATTGGTTTACAGACAGGGCACCTTTGCTTCTCCCTACTTCTTCTGGGGCATGCTATGTTTTGGGGTTTTTCCTTCCCTGAGTTTTAAAAGGTGTGCACTAGGAATTAAAATATCTCCCCAAGTTAATGTTGGATTCCGCAACCAGAGCATGTAGAGCTAATTTAATGCCAGGTTTTACACTGGCATTGCAACTGTGAGTTATCAGTTACCATGAGCGAAAGGAAGAGCATGACTGCAGCTTGCCCACGTAGCTTTTCTTACATGAGGGGAATGCTCATGATGTTCAGACCATTCCCAAGCTGGGGACATTGCAGAATTGCAAGTGACAGAATTTCTACAAGCTTTTGCCTGTGACTAAAAAAAAAAAAAACTACTGCATTTACAGTGGTGCTTTGTCTTCCTTGACTTTTCAGAGGTTAGAATAACTTGTTACCACTTCTTAGTCTATGAGGGAAAAGGACATGTTTCACTTTACAAAGCCAAGTAATAAACCTTCCTGAAGTTAGAGCAGTTCCTAGCTTGAACTCTCTTAACAAGGTTTAGATAAGTGCTGGTCCTGGTTTGTCTTGCCTGGGATTTTTACCTTGCAGTGCAGGAATGAATGCATTGGGGAGAAGTAGAAAATACTCACCTTCCCCTTCCGCCTCCTTGCATGAGTGCACCCAACCACCACTGATACTTTGTGCATGGGAAATTACAGCTCCTAAATTTGACATTGTAGGCATAACTGAGAAGATTAACTTTTCGGGTTGTGACTGTGAAAATGTCTGCTTCTCCTTGTATGTTTAAGTTTGGGTAAGTATTTTGCAATCTGGGAAGATTTAAGAAAATGCCAAACAAAGTAAAAAGCCAACTTGTAATTGGAAACAACTGGTTGGAGAATTTTGCTCTTCCTTGACATTTTAAAGACGTTAGGTGCTGTAAGTTTATGTGCTTTCTTT
>NW_009934306.1:0-4819 GCF_000696875.1 Nestor notabilis
ACTGCTGTAGCTGAACCCAGGACAAGTGGTTTTCTGCCCGATCACCTTCTGTGGCCTCCAGTCCAAAGTCATCTGCCAGATGACCTATTCACGTGTCCCCCATGAGCTGGGGACCACACAGCTGCCTGTGATTGCCACAGAAGGGCTTCTCAGAACCAGCCAGGTAGATTATTCCACTCCTGGGGCTTCATTACCTTTTTAGAAAATGCTGCCAACTTTAGGTCTGTGTGGTAGTTAAAGCAGTTATCCATAACTACAGATGTTGCCATTACAACTGTAACACTGCTGCAATTGTTTTTTTGTTGCATCAATTTTCAGTGCAGAACCTCTACAGGTTCTGGAGGTAGATAATAAGCATGAGAAATAGGAAAGCACTGAATGGAGTATTCCTGTCTCAGTATGGGGAAAGGCAAACATGGAGATATGTTCATTTTTTTTTAATTGCTGAGAAGTAAATCTTCAGAAGTATAGCTTATATCTTAGAACATAATTACTCACTCTTCTGTCCCTATTTTAATGTCAGCTTAAAGAAAATTGTGCGATAACACAACAGGTGTTAAACAGAATAACATTCTACACTAGAAAAACCTTTGGCTGTGTCGTGGTTTAAGCCCAGCCGGTAACTCAGAACCACGCAGTCGCTTGCTCACTCCCCCCCCTCTTCCTTCCTCCCCCCGCTCCCGGAGGGATAGGGAGGAGAATCGAAGGAATGTAGCTCCCACGGGTTGAGATAACAGCACTCCAGTAACTAAGGTATACTACAAACCACTACTGCTACCAATAATAATGATAAGAGGAATAACAAGGGAAAAGGACACAACCGCTCACCCCCCGCCAACCGATACCCAGCCCGACCCGAGCAGCGATCTGGGCCTTCCGGGTAACTCCCCCCAGTTTCTATACTGGGCATGACGTGCTGTGGTATGGAATACCCCTTTGGCCAGTTTGGGTCAGGTGTCCTGTCTCTGCTTCCTCCTGGCTTCCCCTCTTCCCTGGCAGAGCATGAGACTGAGAAAGTCCTTGGTCAGAGTAAACATTACTTAGCAACAACTAAAAACATCAGTGTTATCAGCGTTGTTCCCAGACTGAAAGTCAAAAACACAGCACTGCACCAGCTACTAAGAAGGAGAAAAAATGACTGCTGTAGCTGAACCCAGGACAGGCTGGTATCTAAATTAAGAGGAAATTGATGGAAAAGTTCTAACTGCTCTCCAGAATATCCACATCTGGATGATGATAAAGGCTGCTAGTTCTTTCCTCCCTTTTAGTTTAGGCAAATGAGTGTCTGGCATCTGACCCAGTTATTCCATTTCATTTCTGAAGATGACTTGGACCATATCTGAATATGAGCAGATGCTGAAACACCTTAACCAAGACACTAATTTTCAGTGCTCAGATTCTTCTCTGTCAAGTAATTTGGTTTATACAATACAGAGATCAGTAATTATTAGATCTCAGTAAGAAGCTCTCTACTTTGCTTTGAAATTCCCCTTGTGCCCCTTGTGGCATTTAGGCCAGTACTGATCTTTCTAAGCCTGAAAACCTAGCCTTTTGGATTGTTTTGTGGAATGCACCAATACCCACAACTGTTCAGATTTTCAATTTACTGGTGTGAATAGGAGTCTTTCCACCAAGTTAAGCCCTGTAAAATGTCTCAATCTGTTTGAATTGAATCTAGGCATCCCATACTTTCAGCATCTATGTGATGGAGAAACAAGATTGATAGTATCTTGTTATGAAAACAGAAACTATGTGTATTTATAGTACTCCATTTTCCTTTGCTTTGCCTCAGATTGACACAAAGACCATTCATGGTAGAAGCATTTCCAAACTACACAAGGAATTATCCTACTTCCTTACTGATATGTTCCCCCTGACTTTACATTACTACAAAATGATGTGAATAAATGCATGTTTATTGCTTATAATTGTACTGCGAAAAGTTTCAAGTACGTGCAAATTTTTTTTAAGAAAGATACACCATCTCAAAGTTCCTTTAAGAAAACCTACTGGCTCCATATTCTTGCCTCTAGCTGTCATTAGATTTACTCCATCATTTTAATTTTTAGTGACTAGATACATACTTGAAGCTTCTGGAATTTTCAAGTGACCTGTCATGTGTAACATGTTTACCATTTTATGTGCTAAATGGACACAGTTATTGTCTAATAAAACACCAGTGTGAAACTATCACGTCTTATTCCATATTTTGTGCTGTGACTTGAAATTCCTTTCTGTTTTTTCTGTTAGCAGGATTTTTTAGATGTCTTATTTGAATATCTAGTACACAGCATCTTAGTCTACTAACAAAGCAAACATCTTGCTCTTCCAGGCATTGTTTTCTTGTTCTCTATGTCTGTGACTTTGTCTTTTGCCTATGACAAAGATGCCATTCAAAGCCATTATTATTATTATTTTTTATGTCTTGTTAATAAGTGCATTAACCTTCAGTTATCGCCCATAGAACTGAATGTGAATTTGCAATGGTATCTCAAAGAAATAGTGGAATCCCATTGTGAGTCAGTCTCTGTATTACAAAATGAGATTCGTGTATATAATTCAGTGAAGAATTTGTGGAAGCATAAAACTACCTCTTCTCCCCTCAGGGCAGTGAGATGGTGGTGCTTCATTCAGTATTGCTTATCACTCAAGACACAGAATGGGGAAAAGTAAACAACATTGAGTAAGCTGTAGAAGAAATAAGCACATCAGAAATTATTTCATCTTCACTGTATTAAGGTACTTAGCAGAGCTCAGTCTTTCTACTCAGAAAGGGAACCATTGCATAAAAGATAACACTGGAGACTCAAACTATTGTTTATTTTCTGATAGTAAGTGAAAAGGAAGCCCAGCAGGCCAAAACAAACAGTTTTACAGTGGAAAAGGAAAGTACTAATGAATATCAAAGTTGTACTGATCTATGTGTATTTATGCATGCTTGTTGATTTATTCCAAATTTATCCCATACATGTGTATACACATGCTATACATATATACTTGTAAATAGGAGGGGAACTGCTCCACCTCTGATAAATCCTGATGTTCCTGGGGGAACGTGCATTTTTTAACTACATTCCAGCAGACTCAGAGGAGAATGGGCTGACTTCTGCTGGAATAGACATATGAATTCTCAGGACACACACTGACATATATGCAGAATACTTCCTGAAGACAGGCAGATCTGCCCAAGTGCTGCTTTTGACTCAGCTGACTGTGATAATCATGACTAATACAGAGAGCTATGAAACAAAGGCAATGAATTCCCTTAAACATGAGGCAGAGTGTTCATCCTTAGCATGGGAAAATAAGAAACACTGCCGATGAGGATTTCACAATACTGGGTATGAATGGATCACTACCTTGGTGACATTCAACAACTTCTGTTGGGATTGCTTAAGTTTTTCCCTAATATGAGCATCAGAGAGAAAGCAGGAAGCAAGCCAACATTAAGTGTACCAGAAGAATAAGGGTGTATAAGGGGATTAATATTTTTTTTTTTGTCCATGCATATTTAGAATACCTTCTTCTGTATAGATAGGGATAGGCAACTTTTATGTGGCAGTTTGCAGACACGCTGACGTAGATTGAGCCACAGAAAGGGAGTCTGCTCAACCATTAGAGCACTCTAGAAATCCTTATAGAGCTCAGAGCAGTAACAGCCAGGCACTGCTATCTTAGAGGTTTTGTTCTTTTCTACTGTTTCTTTTCTTTTTTGATGTCATTTTACTGACTATGTTTAGATCTGTGCCTAAAGTCTGTCAATGGCTCATTCTCGTTAGAGCTGATTTTTTCAGCCCACTGTAATGTCATGTGTGAGGGCAATGTTGTTTAATAAGGCATACAGGCACACAGTGTGAATGCCTTGCCTACTGTGGAAGGATGGTAAACGATCTTGGATTAAATTTATCTAGCTATTCAAAGCTCAGGCAGTAACATGTACAGTGCTATAGATCACTATCATTTCCTTTTTTGTAGTTTTGGAAAAAGAAGCAGGGCTGATAAATAAACAGATGGAACAGAATATCAGAAATACATAAGCAAAATCAGAAGCCACTCAGAAAACTTAAAAAAAGAAGGAAACTAATTTATCAAACAGCAAATACTCTACAATCTTTCCAGTCTTTATATAGATTCTTTATTTTTAACCTATGGAGAGCAGATGGAACAGCAAAAAAGGGTATATATGACTAATCAAGTCTATGAAAACTACCAAGGCAAGTAGAAATGGAAAAAATGTGGGGTTTTCTAGTGTATAGCTCTGCTATTTATGCTTGTTTCTGTACAGTACATTTTCTCATTACTTTTTCAGAAGTTCTATTTGGATGTAAATAGATTTAAAAGTCCACCTTAGAAACCAGTGTAGCAGCCAATTAGAATCATCAGACAAATGTTTTATATCTGATAGCCTGTAAATTTGTGATACATTTATATATATATATACACTTTAGATGCAATTCATACAATGCAATTCATGCAACTTTATATCTCCTACCAGAAAAATATGAAACAAAACCACAGGAAAAGCAGTTGTGTAAAGAGAATTTGTGTTTGATTCCTGTTTGTGGGAATACAATAATTTTACATTTGAATTCTCATAAAAATGAGAATTTCCATGAACAATGTACAAATGGTGAAATATGGTTCTTAAAGAAACCATTAATGTTTAATCCTTAGTAGTTAAGTAATTTTATAATTATGGTTGGCAGTCACCTATGCTACAAAGTAGGCAGTAGCTCTGTCTAATTATACAATGATTCTATTTCAGTATCAAAACTGTGTACATTCCGAAAGACTTCTTTTAATTCTAGCAATATTGGGG
>NW_009934306.1:4852-24975 GCF_000696875.1 Nestor notabilis
AATCAAAATTAAAAAAAAAAAAAACACAAAACCAAACAAAAACCCCACAAAAACACCCCACCCCACCCCACCACGAATATTTAATGAGTCTGCTTTGGCCATATGTAGTAGAACATAAACGCACTTCCATTTGACTATATTTTCACATATTTGTTGCAATGGTATGTGTGATTTTATTCACAGACAATGCTGTAGCACTGATAAATCTACCTGGTTTTGTTCAAATATTTAACTGAAAGAATTAAGTTTGTTTTCTGTTACAGTAGGGAATCCAGGTGTCTCACTTCATTATTGAGTGGATCTGCCCTTTTGTATCCTCACAGAAGGATGCTGCTGTTAATATTTAATCCAAGGGCTGATGAAGCTCAAGATCAGCCAGGTGTGATGATGGCTATTTGTTAGTCAGGAGTGCCCGGAGTGCCCATTAAGAAGCATGGGATGCACTGATTACAGGACCCAGTAATTTAATGTCTGATCCAACCACTATCACAAGAAATTACACTACATTTTAAAGCAGGAAATCTGGGCTTTGTGGTTTTTTCATATTCTTCTGATTATTCATTTTGATTATTCAGATGATTAGAAACATAACTTTTAGACTAGATTTACTCATAGACAGTTTATATTCACTTGTCCTTTTGCCTATATTAACCTTTTGTTTAAATAATTATTTACCCTTTCCAGTATTTACCCTATTAAACTCTTTTAGTTGTACTGAAAGTTCGTGGAAGTTAAGCTTCCAAGTCACTTAAAGCTCAAACAAAAAATTTCACCCTGAGACTCACTAACACTAAAACCTAAGCACGTAAGTCTTACATGCTCAATATTTATCCTGCAAGTATCTTTTAAGGAATTAATTCATGACATTTGGCAATCTAAATTTTATGTTCCTTTCTGTAAATTTCTTATTCAGCAGGGTAAATTTCTTAGTCAGCAGGAGGACTGTAATTGAGTCATAACTGAGGCATGCAGTAATTAACATTTCTTCAGTCATTTCTTTAAAGTGATCATTATGGTCAGGAACTTGCTTATGCGAAACCTTATTCATCAGATGCAATGTTTCTATGCCTTCAGTCATACAAATTTATGTACACATGCTTTTTTGTGTGGCAAAAATCGTTACCAGTGCAGAGTCAATACAACTACAAGACAGTGATCTGCTTCTCGTCTAGCTTGCAAATCATCTGCAGAATTGTTAACTAAATAGCAAAATCTCAATTACAGCATATATGTCAGCTGATAAGAAAACAGCTCTGAATTTGTTTTCTGATTAAGTAAAAAAATTTTCCTCCTCTTTGTTTACAGAGTGAGAAAGGGTGTTTGCTTATAGCACAGGGCAATGCAGAATTGCTCAGTGCTGGTAGAAAGAGTTGCTTTATAGAATGTATCGCATGTCTGCAAACAATATCTGAAGAACTAATCGTTCAGCAGTAGTGCTACTTTTTTTAAAACCATGCTTTGGTGGTAGAGTGGTAGAGCGTGAAAATCTTATTCTAATAGTGTTATGGTTATGATAAACATATTTTCTAAGCTCTTTTGCAGAACTTGTGTGTTTTATCTCATTACACTACATTACAACAGTAAATAGCACAGATAGCTTCCTCCTGTCCTGCAAACACAAAGAAAATCCAATTGTATGTAAGGAAGCAAAATAACAGGAAATAATTTGTCTTATTTTTCTTCTTGCTTTTTAAAAAGATGTTACAATCTTTTTTTCTATTTAACCCACACAGTTGATGCCAAGATTCTTCAAGCAATATTAATTAGTTTAGCAAAACTCAGAAAACAAGCTAGAGTCTAGATAATTTGAAAAATCAGTACAGTTCGTTCTGATTTACCAGGCTGTCTCAACACCTTGTGGTAGACAGAAGATTGAATTCTCCATGCCAATGGATATACATAACTGTCACGCTACAGAAATAACTTCACCTTTCCTCACCTCTTCTCTGCTTGCAGTGCCCAGTGCCAGGAGAAGATGTTAATCTAATCAAAGGTTTTAAGGGGAGATTAAGAAAATGGAGATACCTTGTACTGCCCTTGCTTCTGTCCATAAACATAATAGATGATCCTTTCTCTCTCCCTTGTGTCAGAATTGCTGCAAGTTAATAAATTTTACTTTAGCAAGGAACAGAAAGCTCTATGCTCTGTTAGCAATCTCCTCAGCTGTTCCTTCACCCACAAATCTGCCTTTTGGGCAGGATGCAGTTCTATGCCACTTGAGTTTAGCGTGCACTTTATCATATGTTCATACTTTTTACTCAAAAATGATTCTGCATGTTGTGAAGTTCTTAAATGGCAATGTCCCTTAGCAATTGGGGCTTACACAGCACACAAGGAAGGTGGTAAGCCAGTTCTGAAGTGAGTGATATTTCCTGACAGGCAGATAATACAATCATAATAGGATTCAATTTTAAGTGTTCACTTGGCTCAGGACCACAAGTCGTGGAATGCCATTGTGATGTATTTCTTAAAATAATTGTGCACATCCTAGTTGCTTACAGGTGCATACACTTTAATTTAACAGAAACATACAGATCTGAGTAAACTGTGTTATGTACCTGAAAGCTTAAAGAGCCAAGAGGCTCTTATTTTTAACCACTAACTGATGTTTTCCTCATTTGATAGATTTTAATGTAGTAAAAAAGGCTCCTTTCCTGCCGATCTGATGTCAGCTGAATACATCAACTATGTTCTGTTTAAATCAGGTCTACACATGGCTCATTTGAACAATTTTTTTTAAATATTACATTGAGAAGTTAATATGTAACTTGAAAATGTCTCCCTTTAAAAAGTGGTTGCCAAAAGTGAATCTGTCTGGTTGCATAAAACTTAGAATAAATTAAAAATCACTGGAAGTCACATTTACAGATTTATGCATTATTACTGCATTTACATGTACTGTACAGAGAAATATTTTAGAAGTACAAAGAATAGTAATGATAATATAAGGGTATTGTCAAACACTGGGAACTGTCTGCTCAGAACCACATCTAAATTGTGGAAGAGAGATTTACCTTACAAGCAAAGTGAAGTCCAGCTTCTAAAGACTCACATCCAGCTTCTAAAGACTCACAATCTATACCAGTGATAAATTATTTAAAAGTAATGGCTACATTGTGTTTCATTTTTGCACAAAATGAATGTAAAGATGGGAATGTGATAACCACCTTTTCTCTTTGTAGCTCTGTGTTAACTAGCACATGTTTTGCAGACAAGTAAAAAACAAGGGAATGGGGCAAGAACAAAGACAATAAAGGGTCTGGTGGAGATAGAGGTCTGGGTTCAGCCTGTTTGACTTGACTGAGCCTCATAAACTAGGAGGCTAGTAGCAGTAGGTTGCCTTTACAGTCAATTGCTGGAGGCAGACACCTCTAAAAGGCAATTCAACCCACTTCAATAAGTGATTCAGGACTTGCTTTCTCTTTACACGTTGATCCTGAACTTAAATGCTATGAATCCAGGCCAGAATTCAAACCACCCAATGCACTTATACAGTCAAGGCATTAAAATTATGTTGTGTGCCTGCTTAGGAATGAGTTGTAGCTGCCTTGAAGAACTGATCCAGTGAGTGGTGAGGCACGGGAACAGCCTACCCAAGAAAGCTGTGAATGCTCCATCCCTGGCAATGTTCAAGGCCAGGTTGGACAGGGCCTTGAGTGACCTGGTCTGCTGGGAGGTGTTCCTGCTCATGGCAGGTGGTTGGAACTAGATAATCTTAAGGTCCATTCCAACCCAAACCATTCTATGATTCTATATCAACAGAAAGCTAGATACCATATGGCTTCTTGCAATTGGTAGTAATATGTTGTAGCCTTTAACACAGAAGCAGGTAGCACCCGAAGAAGCTAATTTTATTAAAAATTGAAGGTAAAAAGAAATAAAAGAAATGCAAATCATCATTTGCATGCTTCTTAGTGAGCTACTTCTCTGCATGGTCTGCTTCAATTAACAGCAATCACACTGTTGACAGAAATAATCTCTTTTTATTCCTTTTGACAACAATTTATTGAGTTCAGTATCTATGTCCTCAGTCCAGAAATGACATGAAGGGGCCTTATTTTGTTTAAATAAAAAAAATTACAGTGTCAAATGTGTATATGAGGAAAAGTCTGCACTATTTCTATGTGTATAGTTGTAGCTAAATTTAGAGTTTCTTTTACTTATCAGTGTATCTGTATATAAGTTTACTTTTAAAGTTCCTCAGGTAACTTTCTGGAATATTAAACTTCCCTAAATTCTGTGTATTAAAAGCTAATGTACATTACAACCTTTAATCAAATTAATATCGTAGTGATTACTTCCCAGACATGCACACTTTTACTTAAAGCAGGGAAAAGAAGCATAGTAATTGTTAACAGTCCACAAAATGGATATTGAAAAAATACCTTTGAAATAAAAAGAATGTGTTTTGTGAGAGAGTCTAAAAGTAACCTTCCTTTCTCTTCACTGATGACCCTATCAAAGAGCTCGGCTTTAGCCCTCCTACCTACTTGCTGATAACATTGAACCTGGCTGTTTGTGTAGATCATTTATTTGTTATTAATATATTTTCATGGTGGCAGTTGCAGGAAGCTGTGTTTAGGCCCAAATGCTCCCACTGCAGGGAACTGTGTGACTGATTCATACTTGATTGGATTTCTGGGCCACAGGAAGAGACCCGACCCATGTCAAATATGTTTAAATGGAAAGGACATTTATTTTGTAATATCATTGTTGCTTTGGGTCCAGTTCAAGAAAGTAAATCTCTAAGGGTACTGTAAGGCTTTAGAGGCACTGGAAAATCAATTTTCTGTGCTTCAGAAGAAACCTTAAAAGAATTTAAGAAATTAATCCCAACTAACCTGAAATGATCTACAGAAAGTTGTCATTAGGATAACGTATGCTTTGTTGAAATCCACCAATATCTGCCAAGCCAATACGAAATTCTTTGAGGGCAAACATTAAGCAATTCTGCCTGTGACAAAATATTAAACTCTTGGCAAAAGGAAAGCAGAGGATACTCATTTGTCAAGCTTCGGCTTTGCTATACAGTGGGTGTAACAAAGCATGCAACCTAGAGGAGCAATCCTAGAGATTGTGATACAGACCTCTGAAGCTGTCCTCTCCATTTTGCAAGCTGATCTTCCTGTTACTCCTGTTACAAGCTCCTGTTACTACCCAAATGATGGTCCTTTTGATTTCTATGGACCACTACTCCAAAATTTTTAGTGTCTCACAGAACATAAAGCTGGAACAGATCTCAGGTCACCCAATCTATGTGCCTATGCCATAAAAGCAAAATGAAGATTAACTACGTTCAAATTATTTCCTGAAGGTTTTACCTAGCTTGTTCTTTGATTTTGCACACATTTCCTCTTCTGCAGTATCTTGCCTAAAGCAAGATTAATTTTTTAATTCAAGTTTCCTTTAATGTTAGACCTTGCTCACAAAACGGCCTGAAATTCAAGGTCAAAATTAGCAGTGGGACAGACTTGGATATGCTGTGTATATTTAAGAAGTACAATTATATATCCTAAGAGTGAAAGGTTCTTCTGAACAATAAAGATGAAGTTGCTCTGTACAAACTTCTACTGTTTTCAGACAGACAGGCTGAAAAGCTTCCTTATAAGTGGATTAGGCACAAATTTCTTGGTCTGACTAAACTATCCAGCCTGAAACTAAGAAAGAGAAAATATGCAAGAGGACTTTACATCCTGCTCATACTGCAGATACAGATCTTGAGACCAGATGAAATCTAGGCAATATCTAACATAATAGGTACAGTAATGTACAACAATAAGAATGGTTATATCTGGCAGCTTTCAGTGCCAATTCCTCTAATTCCTTGAAACACCAAGCGATAGAATCCCTTTCCTCAGATCTTATCTGTTGTGCCAGGAATGGAAACATACAAAGGCATAATAGAGTACATCTGTGCTGTGAAATCATACCCCTGAGCAAGGTAAAACCTCATGAGACAAAGCCACTGTCTTTAGTGAATCATCGGAGCAGGAAAATTGGGAAAGGACTTCACCAACCCTGCAAAATCTGTCACTTCCTACTCGGTTAAAAACGCTGGGTGCAAGAGAAGAGTAACTACAAAGTACTGCCTGTGAAATGATTGATATGCATGACAATCCCTGTCTGAATAACATGTTCCCCATGAGTAAAGCTTGGCCAAAAAGTTTACGGCATGCAAAGGAATACTGCATCTTTCCCAGCTCCCTCTGAAGAGAGTTGCCAACCAGTAGCAATGGCCATTAGCGAGGAGTTTTTCTTCTCTTTCCAGAGTGGAAGCCCTATTTCCTCTTTCCCCCCTCCCCCCCCTTACATTTCTGTGGATAAACCATGAGGATGTGTCCTGATCTGTCTGATCTATAAATCAGTAGTGAGTGTTAAGGAGTGGCTGAACCCCCTGGGCTTGGGGCCTCATGGGGTTTCGCCTTCCTGTTCACCAGGATAACTATGGATCCATAATATTGCTATGGCAGCACAAACTGGGGCACAGGAAAGGGGACACATTCATGTGCCACCACACACACACTTACAGAGGATGCTTTTCCTCACATTTACACACTCATTCATACTTGCATTTGCCCTTTGTATTTTCTCTTCTGCTTTCATAGTACCAGTAGGTTTTCTTATTAAAATGGACAGCTTGGGGTGAACTACAGGAAGAGTAAGCTCGTAGTGGAGCAGACAGACAAAATTAGTTGTGCATGTGAGTGTGACTGTGTGCATATCCCAGATGATAAAGCAAATACTATTAATATATTTTTAATTTAAACAAACATTCCATGGAAATTTGTAGTAAAATTTGCAGATCTGATTACAGAAGTCCTTTAGTGGATTAGAGTGGGATTTTTGAGGGTAATGAATGGGAAATGACTGTTTCATGTCTCCAGCTGGAGGGGCCTGCACATTTGGAAGACAGGTAATGCTGTCATCCACAACGTGTTACACTTCAAATCCCTAAAATCTTTCTCTTGTTAGCTATTAAGAAGAGGTGGTTTATTCCTTTAACTATGTACTGCCTTTCTTTGAGTTCATTTAGCCCACCAACAGCATACCTTGCAAGATTCAGACATTTCTGCATGGAGTCTACAGCTTAAGAAATACAAAAAGCTTTAATGTCTATCTCATTACATTTAATAGCACTCTTTAAAAAACCTGTGTTAAAGCTACTTTTTAAGACAGTTACATAAGTTATCAGCATTAAAGTCCAGCAGCTGGGGAAGAAGAAGCCCTGTCTGATGTTCAGGTTAGGGACTGCCTAGCTGGGTATTATTGCATCCAGTTTTGGAAAAGACACTGATAAACTGGTACAAGCTCAGCAGAGGGCCACCAAGCTGGTCAGCAGACAGGAGCACTTGCCCTGTAAGGAGAAGTTTCTAAGGGAGAAGAGTTTTTTTCAGCCCGCTGAAAAGAAGGCATAGTAGCAGTTTGCCAGTATGTGCAGAGAGGTTACTAAAAAAGACAGAACCAAACCCTTCCCAGTGGTGCATGATGGGAGAATGAGGGACAAGTATAAGTGGAATCAAGAAAGGCTTAGGCTGGACATTAATGAGAACAGTCAAGTCCCATGAGGACAGCCAATCAGTGGAGCAGGTTGCTCAGGGAGGTAGTATAGCCTCTATCCTTGGAAGATTTCAAGTTCAGACTGGATAAATCCCTAAGCAATGCAGTCTCACCTCACAGATGAGTCTATTTTGAGCAAGCAATTGACCTGGAGAGCTGTTGAGGTCCCTTCTGAGGCAAATCATCCTAGAGTCAGTGGCACCTGCAGTGCTGGCAGTGCTGTCCATGGCCTAACATTCTGACCACTGGTTTTGGCACTAGACAAAAGAGTTGCTAAGCGCACATTCATGATATTTCATAGCCACAAAAGTTGTAAGAGTCTAAACAGAACATAATTTATAATTACATTATGTGAAGTGTTTAACTGCTGAGACATGAAGCTGGTCTAGGAAGCATGGCAGGAAAACTCTAACAGCATGTAAGGAAATTAATTCAGTAATTGGGACTCTACAGGTTCCATTCCAGCAGAAGAACAGTGCCCAGCACTATTCATTACTAGATTCTAGTCTACTGAAACAAAGGACCTGAAATGAAACAACTTACCAGGTCAATTTGTTAATTAATAATCAGCAATACCCTAAGTTCTCAGAATAAAAAGATGTATTTGTTAATGGAATGAGCACAGAAAGAATTCTCAAGTGCCTTCTTATCTTACCCTTATAATTTTTGAAAGATTAGTTTCTTATTAATTTTTATCACAAATGATGTTATTCACACATCTAACTTCTTGTGCTGAAAAGTTCATTAGTATTTTCAAAGTGAATTGAAGATGTAAGTACAAAAAATACTAACATTTTCTGCTTTTGGTATCCATCTGACATGCAGATTTCTAAACATTTCTGGCTTTGTAGCAGGACTTTAATTCTTTGAAAAGAAACTATTAACATATTTCATTTTCATTGTTACAGCAATAACACAAATAAACTACCTCCCTTACTAACTTGTCTCCAATCAAAAGAATGTTTTATTATGGTATTAGTCCTTTTTAGTACTGATTATTCTATTATCTCCTATATAGATGAAAAGTGAGTCCTGAATTACTCCAAAGTATTTTTAGTTCTTTCTGTAGGCACAGAAACATAAATATAAGAATATACATTAAAATGCCATTCAGAAATATAATTAGTATGTTAGGCAATATGTGTGTAAACTCACAATAGGAATTTTGTAAATTGAATCTTTAAATCAGCCCAGTGGGCAGGTCTTCGGCCTGTTTTGATAGAAAATATTAATGCTTTCTTTAAAAAAAAAAATAAAATCATAATTTAATAATATAATTCTTAGAGACATAGTTATCTGTTTGTCTCTTGTTTTTCAAATCCTCACTGAGGCAGGATTGATTTATCATATGCTGGTCTTAAGTAGGGAGACAAAAGTGGCAAGCTGAGATTTACATGTAAGTTCCACTGCTGCACTTCTTTATTATTAATTTAAGTTCAGTCAATAGCACAAAGCAGTGGGTCAACATATGTTAAATAAACCATCGTCAATCAATTAAAAATAAGATATATAAATATCTCATTCACAAAGGAGAGTAATTACTCAGGATACTTAAGAATCACAGCATCTCTCATTAGGTCTTACTAGTTGAAAAAAGTATTTATGCCATTTTTTGTGCTAGTATGTAGCAATAATGTATAACTATGTGATAAATACCTTAGCATAGTGAAGTGTCAAGTGATTTAACACATCGCTTGGAACTGATGAAGCAAATTAAATAACAGAAGAAACACTAGAAAAACAAAAGCAAAGCTGTAGATCTTAATAGCAGAATGTAATGATCCTTTTAAATATTTCCAGCAAAAATTACTCAATCTGACACTAAGTTCCTATGTAGACCTTCAGACTTCATCCACATTCTCTTTTCATCTTAGTAGAAGCTGCACAACATATGTACGCATCCCAAAAGAAAAATAGAGTAATAGGATTCACAGTTAAAAAACAGAGCTGTCCCTTCTTCCTCAGTAAAAGCATGATAAAATGGTTGGTCCTACAAACTCCAAAAGACCCAGAATTACAACTCTTGCTATTGTATCTTAACCTTCTTTCCTTTTGCTGTTTCTCTTAATTCTCGGTTTTCTACAGATGAGTATCTGCCTTGCCTGCCTTCCAGTCTAGCTTTCATCTACTTTAACTAGTAGACGCATTATGAAGGCTGTAGTCTTTTGATATACCTATTCATTGGCATATTTAGGCCGAAGTATCAAAAAAAAAATCCATTAATTTTACATGCCTCCACTATTTATTTTTTTTTAACAGGTCTTGTATTTTGATAACCTTCATCATAGCTATAATCAAAGCTATAAAGCTTCAAGAACTAACAAAACTAGGCTTCCCATGATTCAGGTCGAGTCTCAGGAAATTATATCCATGCTGAAAGAAGACTGCCACGTGACTCACCCGCAGAATCACAGTACCACAGGATCACCAGGGTTGGAAGGAACCTCTGGAAATCATTCAGTCCAACCCCCCTGCCAAGGCAGGGCCACCTGGAGCAGGTTACACAGGAACGTGTTCAGATGGGTTTTCAATGTTTCCAGAGAGGGAGACAGTCTCTCTGGGCAGCCTCTTCGGTGCTCTACCACCCTCAACGTAAAGAAGTTCTTCTTCATGTTCCGCTGAAACTTCTTGTGTTTTAGTTTATGGCCATTGCTCCTCATCCTATCACTGGGCACCACTGAAGAGTCTGGCACCATCCTCCAGACAGCTGCCTTTGAGATATTTATATGCATTAATGAGATCCCCTCTAAGTTTTCTGCTCTCTAGACTAAACAGACTCAGCTCCTGCAATCTCTCCTCAGCCCAAACATTCTCCTTTTGAAGACTAGGAAATGTCCTTGGAGCTCTAATTGCGGTACTCCTCTCACTCTAGACTTAAGACTTTTAAGTGTGCACTTAGACAAATTACTGTAAGGAATGTTGTGGTGTTAAGAACACAGAAGAGAATGCTTAATTAGTCTGCACTGGCTACCTACCTGCATGCTGATACTGACATTCTTTTTCTCACTTCTGAGGTTATCATCATTTCAGTAGGCTTCCAAACACTTTCTAATTTAGCAAAACCACAAAATGTGGCAAAACCAGAATAACTTTCAATTGATTTTCAGACTCTACAGTGACAAAAATCATCTGGCAGGCTCTCTGCATGGAAGCTGAATACATCTTCAGCTTTTAAGGAAAAAAAAAACAATGCTGGAACATTCTGTTCCACGGAACACTCCCACTATCTTCATAGTGATATTTTCTTTGGAAGGAACTAGAAACCTACCAGCTGTTTACTCCCTTTTTACAATGTAAGAGCAATTTCATAACAATAAATCCATCACTCACTGGCAGAAAGCAAGTTAACTTGGCAACTCTGGACCTAATATTTGGACTAAAAGAGCAAAAAACATCTCCATATATTTAAAAAAATTTCTAACATTTTATTTGGAAAGAGCTCCCTTTCTGTCAGAAATGTTCTTTGTTCCTTTAAATTTTCTAGAAAGATGTGTGCATGTGTGTGGTAGTTTATTTGTCTAGGGGATTTTGGTTTGTTTTAAATCTGATTCCATAACTTTAGTTGGCAAAGATGATTTTTACACCAAGCCAGCATCTGAAGGCAATGGTTATTAACTGACTTTCATTACTGGAATTCACTCCAGTATGTGTTTAGCTACATATTATGTCTTCCACAGATAGCTTTCTGATAAGATAATGACTCTGTCAATTTCCCCTGTGTTTTTATAATAAGGAGATTTGATATTTGAATGATATGACTTCCGGTAAAAGAGTTGTTTAGGATACAGGGAACTGGATTGCTCACTCCATTGAACTTACTCTTTAAACTTCTAAAATATTCCATTTATTGCAAGCTATTAGAATAGTTCCTCTGTTTTGTTCTTTGATTTGTTTAGTTTACTGACTTCTCTGGAAATATGGTTATTGAACATGTAGCTTTTCAATTAACTATCTCCTTTCTTGCATAATCAGAAATAGTTTATACATTATATTTGCTGCATTGGAAAGAAAACCTAGAAAACTTTACAGAATCATAGAATAGTTGAGTTTGGAAGGGACTTCCAGCATAGATGGATTTTGTAAGTGAATCCAAACCATATGAATTGTGCTAATTATGTGTCTTGTCTCTCCAAAACAAATCCAGTAGCTCTGGATAATTTCAAAGTAAAAATTTTATATCTCCTTTTCTTTTTTAAAAAGTATATTAATATGCAAATTATACTTGCCAGAAGCAGACTTTTGATCTAATCTTATATGGCAGAATTTGAAATTAGGTATGTATGACTGTTAATGTCATAAGAGTGCTGCTAACTACATCTGACAACTAAATCTGTAAATTGTGAAATCTTTTGTCTCACTGATAAAACCAGCCTTAAGAAGATACCATTTAAAAGAGATTATATGTATTGCTAACAACTGTTTCTAAGGCTGTTGACAGAAAGATAGCACATGGTCTAATATCTTAAGGTTCGGAATGTGATCAAGGTAACATTTTTGATCTATTTTCACCTGGGTAGTGTTAAAAAGAATGTGGGTAATCATAAAATGCTGTTTATGCAAGCTTAAATAATGATTTTACAAACTTTATCTACTAAGCCATTTTCTACTGAAGGCTACTTACAGTGATGATAATACTTTCTCATCATAGTTAATAATATTACCTTTGTTTCTAAACAGTAGGGCTCATCCAGCTTTTAAATAGACAGCATTACAATTGGAGTACAGAGCTCAATGACATTTGCAACAAAATAAATTGGATGTTACTTGATAACATTATTATGTGGAAGGTAAGTTATAAAATCTGATACAATTTAGACTTGAACAGGGAAGATTTTAGTATCTGCTCACACCATTTAGGAATATTTATACACAGTATTAGGCAACCACCCTGAAGTGTGTTTTTCTTCCTAGATCCAAAGTAGATAAACTGATGCCAACTAGGATTTTCCATTAGCTTGTGTTTCATAGCTAGTTCTGCTCTCATAGTGATAAGAGCAAATTCTCCTTGACTTTATTTCCTACTGAGACGTTGCATATCTCCACAAGCTTTTCAGGGTTTAATGATAAGAAGTATTGGACCAGTCTGGACCAGGCTAACAGGGCCTGACACTAAGGTTTTTTGGATGAATCTTAAACCCAAGTTCTTAGTTCATGAAACAAAATAAGTGTATAAACATAAGAAAGTATTTGTTCAGATTTCATTGTAATTGTTTCTCATAGGGGACCTCATGAACAAAGGTTTCGAAGTGCTTTGTGGGGTGCATGGCCCAAAACAGGAAATGTGAACCAAACTCATAATAACATTAATTAGGTACTGAATATGAGTAGCGTGGTATGTACCTGATGATCTACCCTTTGGGCTGATATCTCAGCCTACTCGAGGGAATATTTTTCAAGCACAAAAGGCTGTGCTTTTCTGTGTTTTGCTGACGGATATGCAGTGGGGCATATCCAGGAAAATCTGATGGCCATACAAATATATTGGGTGTCGTGACTATGGGTAGGTAGTACATCTGCCTCATCCTGTATCATGAAAACTTTATCATTTCTGTCCTTTCTTTCCTTGTGTTCTTCAGGAGCATGTCAGGCTAGAATTTGTGACTCTTGGTGTTAAAACTGCAGCTTCTTATACTGACTGAGCAAAATGCTGAACCTTGACGCATGACAACTCAGGGAATAGACTCAAAATCTTCTAGTGGAGGAAGTAACACAATATAAAGCCAGAGATCAAGTTTCTTCCCTTGTCCTTTTTTAAACTAGAGCTTACAGCTGCCTTTCTGGTGTATGTTTAACCCTGATACAGTAGTTGACCTGAGTCCTACTTTCTTTGGTGCTATAATAGCTGTCAGACACAGGACTGATTTCTTTGCAAGTACTGAGCATCCAGCAGTTTCCATTGACTTTTCATCTAAGAGAGTTCAGCAAGTAATAAGAAAGAGAAGATACACAAAGGTATTTAGGAGTCTAAATGTCAATTGAAATATATCAATGAATGTTCAAGCATCTGAAAAGAAGACTACAGAAAAAGTTTCCCAGTTAAAGTGAATCAAAAAGTTAGTTCTATCTGTAAGGTTTTACAAAACTGAGAAAAAGATGCCAAAGCATGAAATTTGATCCAAAGTAGGTCTTCATATTTTTTTAATATGTGGGAAACACTGACTGAATTTCTCATCTCTGTTTTTCACTTGAATTGGAGGCCATTTAAAACAAATTAAACCTGAATTCACAGTAAAGTGTATGTATATATTTTGGTAATGGAATTTTGTATTCAGGTGATAACATCCAATTTACATAGTTGGTTACTTCAAAAAAACAAAAATGCTAACTATCTAATGCCAAAAGTGGCCAAAACAATTTTAGTCTTTATAAAATCTTCTGTTACAGCTTTCTTTTAGATGGATAGCTCGCCCTTCTTTTAATCTGATCCAGTTTGCTCATACCTGATATTATTCATCCCTGCACAAACTATGAATGGAGAAATACAGCAAAGATAAATTTGATGTACCAAGTACATATTCCATCTTGCTTGGTTACTCATGTTCTTGCTACAAATCTATGGATGAATTTAATTTCAACTAGGTAGCAGTAGGTAGAAACTGGCAAACACTTCAGTCAAGGGAATTGTCTTTGCTTTTGTCAGCCTTTGACCATACTTTACATTACTAAATCATACTGAACTTCACAGTAAGTACTATGTAGTAAGCATGCAGCAGACTTTTTCTCAATGCCTCTGAAGCAAATGATTCCTGTTTAAGAAAACAGAAAAAGCTAAAGGAACCCATTTTTATGTCTAATCTGTAACTCTCGTGTATGTGTCATTCCACTTTTCAGAAATCAAATTTAAATTACAGATACCTTAAATGTGGTTTCCTAATAACATTCACTGCCTTTGAAGATTGATTGTTCAGCAGTATTTCTATTTTTCTCTTTCGGTACTTTCAGTCTACCCTGTGGACTTTGAAAAGCCTAGTAATCTGGTGAGCTTTCAATGAAATTTATTATCCTTTTTAGGCTACATATAAATATCTTAAATAAAACTTTGGCATCAACATCAAAGCACTAAAATATGTCTTCTGTTCTCTCCAGCTATTCCATATTTTATGTGTTTGAATGTGAATGTGATATTCAAACTTAATAAATGTATAGCAAAGGGAAAAAGTGAATGTCAATAAGCTTTGTTGAACACTTTTATTAAATGCTTGTGTTTTGTAAAAAGACATCTTAAAGAGATGCTGTAAATCCTCTGTGCCACTGTTATATAGTTCTGTAAATTACAAAAAGATCTATAATCCACTACAGAATATGTTAAAGAATTAATTTTTTCCCATTATTAATGTATTTATACATTTATTATATATTTATATTGATATATATTTACATATAAAAATATTAATATTCTAGATTATTAAAGTATTAATATTGCCCTTATCACTGAAGGCTCTTAGAGCTATCTGTTTCTGCCAGCCTTATATTGTACTTGTTATGTGTGCACAATGAATAATGCTATCCCAAAAATAAAGGATGTTTTACTTTTCTATTTTGTCAAATCAAAAAATGCATTAATTAAAACCATTTTCTACTAGTTTTTAATATTTTCAATCACAGTCTAAGAATTCTAGCAATGGCAGAACATTGTTTCTCTATATTTAAGATCTGCGCATTACACATAAGCTGTGTTTAAGTATATTTTTATCTACATAATCTGTACAAAAGAAAATTAAGTTGCATGCAATGACCCTTCCTAGGACAACTGTTCAGTTTTCTGGCGGCCTGTCTTCTAGGGGAGACAGGTGCAGCAGACATGGGTTATGCCATCAACCTTGGTAAATGAGATTGAAACCACTAGGAAAATATTTGTGGGGCTGTAATCTCCATCCTTATGGATCCTTCTCTGCATGGTTCATATTCAAGTTATTTAACAGGATAGCATCTTCAGGGAATCAACGACCATATTCACAGCATCCAACTCCTCCACGTCAGGTGGCTCTTGCTTAAAGGGTACCGTGATCAGAGCAACTGTAGGAATGGTTTATTTCACACTTTGGGAAGTACAATAAATAGTAACAGTTCAGTAAGTCTCACTGGCTGCTGCAAAGCCCTTGGTGAATGTAAGCTTTCCCTCAGCAATAAAGTTAAGGGTTACACTAAGAACCAACACACACATGCACCCACCTGTTGTCCCTCAGCACTAGTCATCTTAGTGCTGCAACGGACTCCATCAGCCAAGGTAAATATACCCCAAGGTATGTTTGAAATCAAGAGCAGATGGTGGGCTGCTTTGGCAAGCGTGCTGGAGAAGAGTTCCCTTGGTGATGTATGCCAGGTCTACCTGGCAATGTAACTTTCAAAACAGTATACTCATGGTTTCCCCTTCCAAACTTAGACTTAGCTGTGCAGGGCTTTCTTTAGTGGCCTGGTCAGTTACTTCTGGAAGTACTAGATTGATAAATTGAGTCATCTCCCTTATTTCCCTCACTGTATTTTGCATTACTCATTTATTTCCAGAACTTGCAAAATCAGTGCTGGTAATCAAGGGGCCTTCCCCAAACTGAGTGATCTTAATTCTGTCTGTTGTAAGACCACTTTTTCCTCACAGTTGGAGCATAAATCTCAAATGCAATTTGTCTGAGGTCTAAAATTAGGCGAAAATATAACTTTAAGAAAATGCCGTATGTAAATCTGTGTGCCATCTTTCTATAGAAAAATTTCTCTGTGCGTAGTCATTCTCCATGGCAAAGCCAAAAGTATGAAACTCACGATATGCTTTGCTATTTCATGAGCAGCTAAATTACTTTGGCTTTACCAGGCAGCATCTCTGGACAAAATGCAGTTATCATGGCTAGCTAGCACCTAGCCAATTTACACATTCTTAGGATATCCTCTGTAACTTTTTTAAAGTTAAAATTCATCTTCCCTTAGCTATTAAAATTCTAATCCTTCATATCAAAGTGGAGCATTAAAGGATGCCTCTTGAACTTCCTGATGCACCTGACTAGGCCCCAAAACATTTCTGCTAACCACCATGAATTTATGCATGAGTTGACTGACATGATTAGCTACTCTTTTAAACTGCCAAAGAATTCAGAATTAACAACAATACAATAATTAGGTTTTAATCCCCATGAATTTTAGTCGATATGAAACTTCAGGCCACATATAAAGAAAGGCTTAAACTCTTAAATGAGAATTCCTGTGATCTTTAGGTGTACACAACTTTAATTCTGAAAAATCTGGTTGCCTGAGCCCTGAAAACTACCTACACCTCAAACCAGCCAGGTTTCTGTCTCAAATCCTGCAGAGCTCAGACCACTGCCGAGCTGCCCCTGCCACTCTCCAGCAGTGCCTCAGTCCTGACAGAGCTGAGCAGCTTGGTGCCCTTCTCACATCTCTGCTCTCTGAGAAGCCTGGTACCTTTCTCCAGGAGGGCTTCCTAGGTTCTGGGGAAGTCAGATATTCAACGACATGATTTAGTGCGAGGTGTCCCTGCCCAAGGCAGAGGGGTTGGAACTAGATGATCTTAAGGTCCTTTCCAACACTAACTATTCTATGATTCTATGATTCTATGACCAAGTTATGCTCTTTCAATCCTCAACTCCAGCCACAGCCTCATGTTTAACACATAGATTCACAGGACATGAAGCATCGCTCCTGCTCCTGTGATGGCTCTGTTTTGTCCTCATTCACTCCCATTTCCAGGGAAGGAGTGTGTAAGCAATGGTGGGATACTGTTAGGCCTTTTTTTTTTGAGTGAGTACTAGATTGAGATTCATCTATTTGCCTAGTCCCGTCTCCACAGGTGGTATATGACATGAATAACGCTGGGATTTAGAGCAGAAACTCCAGTTCTCAGGTGAACCTCAGCAGACTGGCTTCCCTTAGCCTCCTCTGTAGATCTGCAAATCCTAAACAGCATCCAGTGATCATCCTCAGAAAGACTGAATCACATCATCCTATTTCATTCATGTATGATCACTACATTTCCTCTTTTTGCCCACTGTGACTGATTCTAGAAAAAAAAAAGTTAACCAGCACCTGCACCCAGGGCAAGCTTCTGGGCCATCAGTTCTGCCTGGACAGAGATGCTTACCTGCAAAAGGAGGCAGACCAACTTCAAGATTCAGATTTTTCTCCCTGCATTTTTCTGAAGGCTATACCCAGCTTTGGTTGACTACCAAATTCTCCCCATGCACACTGTAAGTGCCGTTTTTTGCAGCATACAGTTTTCTTGGATGCTACATTGCCATGCCAAAATTAGGTCATCTCCTAGATCTTACATCCCCTGTCTGATTTTAGTCTGTAACACTTATAAACTTCCTTGCAGCAAAATCTCTATTTTCCCCCATCTCCTTTGTATCCTTAGCTGAAGTTTTGGTTCCTGTAGCATGTCAAAATATCAGGAAATAAATCTAACTTTTCCAATCATTGATAGGTGATTCTAGTGGTTGACTCCAAGCACAGCACTGGGGCCTGCGTGTCAGAAGCTGAGTTCTGAGCATTTTCTGAATATCAGATCTCTCAGTCTCCAACAATATCTCTGCTTTTCCATTTTTTGAGTGTAACTTGGCTGGCACGGGTGAATTCCCACACTCTCCAAAGTCAGCAGCAGCTCTGCCACTGATTTCAAATTGTCATATAAATCTTTGTCACGAGCATACAAAGCCTATAAAAATCCAGTGGAAAAGTCAGAAAATGGCAGCTGCCTATCTGACATTCTCAGACTTTCTGTTCCAGTAATGTATGTGAATTATGATATTGAACTTTCTGCTCCAGTAATGTATACTGAATTATGATAGCGAACTTCAAAATGAAGGGAACTAACTTGTGAACACCAGTGAAAATTAGCAAACGAGATGGAATCAGTCTACATTGCCCCAAAATATAAGCAGAAAAGTCATTTAACCTATTTTCTCTGTAAAGATATCACTGTTTGCAATTTAGGCTGTTTACCTACAACTTTCTATTAACTTGAAACTAAGTATTTTTCTAATTTGGCAGAACGCCTTGAAGCCTGCTTTCTAGTAAGCTTGATCTTTTATTAGTTACTATGCTTTGTGATACTTATTATACATTAATTTACATTTACATTTTTCTATTTCAGAAGTGAATTCATATTAGCATTCTTTTGTTACCAGCAAATGGCAGAATAATTAACAGAATATTTGATCACATTAATAGAATTCATGTTTGGTCTTTTGAGTCAAAGCTCATAAAAAAGCTCTCTTGACATCTTCAGGAAACTTTGATTGGTATATCCTTTTATGTTGCTTTATGCTCCTTTTACCAAAAACGCATCCTCATCTGCACTTTTATGTTAATGTACATTTTGAATGCACTCTGAACTGGAATTAGTAATTTGAATGTAAAAGTAATAATAGTATATACAGTGTTCCAAAGCTGAACCCCAGGAATTTTTCCTTGCTTATGTCTTACTCTTGTAAAATTCTGCTCAAGAGGCCCATTTCTTGCACAAAGACCTAGCAGAATATACTGAGGCAAATTTGTTTGACTTTTTTACAGAAGTCAGTGACTTTATATAAAACATGGTATCTCTCTGCCATGCAGGGGATTGACTTTCGGTTGGGAGATGAGGGAATTTGCTATTGGTACTCAGTGTTTGAATCCAATAGGGAAATGGACAGTTTGTCAGCAGGTGATATATATAATATATCACAATTATATAATATATATAATAATATCTAATCTAAGATCAGATAAGACAGGCAAAGGAAATTCTTAGTATTATTTCTGTATGATTTCTAACTTTAAGTTAAATCCAAATGGTGAAACAAAGTGCTTTCTAGATGATTCCTCAGAAGATACTGAAGGCACTTACCTGAGGAAGATGCTGTTTGATATAACTGGAGTGCACCCACAATGATAAGGCCGTACGTGTGCCAAAAAGGCTATAGTTATGTATAACGTCACTATCTCTAGTTGTTACCTAGAGACTGAAAATGAAATTATTATCCTCAGTACCAGGCAGAATATACATCTGTGCTCAGCTAGCTCTATGCAAGTCTGACAGGATAATTCAAACTGCTGCAGCAGATGCTTGGGTAAGCTGCCAGGGAGAGCACTGAGGAGCACTTACATGCTGTTTCCCATCCACTCAGCCCTGGAGACAGTAACCTCTGGCAGTGGAGAGGAAGCAAGGAACCACAGGGGAAATAACATCAATTATCAGAGTTATTTCAGCAGTGTATGACTGCCTTTGGCGTGGTACATTAATTGCTCTTGATCCTGTATTTTCTGAATGGTAAATTTTCAAATAAAATGTGATGGAAAAAATCCCGACATTTTTAATATAAGGAAATAATTCAGTTGACACAATTTCCTACTATTGTCTGCATGAGGAACTACCGCAGCAGGCGAGCAGTTCCAAGAGAGACTGAAAAGCAAACTAAGGCAGCTTAAAATTGTTGTCTGGGCTCACTGGCACATCAGGCTTCACCCAGCCACACTGACGGTCAGTACCTCTGAGAGTAACAATGGGTGAAAAGGACTGCAGAAAGAGCTACAGTTAAAAGCTGAAGATAGGCTTTGCTATGTGCAGCAACTCTCTTTCC
>NW_009934306.1:24997-32682 GCF_000696875.1 Nestor notabilis
CAGACCAGGGAGCTTAACCAAAAGCAGAGGTAAGTCTTCACTTTTTCCTGGCTGAAAAATAAAAGGTTTTAAATCTTTTCTGTAGTAAAAAAATCTGAATTTACTAAGCAAAACATCTTCATAAAGTCCTCCTCTATGAAGGAAACAGATTATTCTCTTGTTAGATCAGCACATGCTGGTTTGAAAGCATCCAATTCACTGCTGAATTAAAGGAATAATACAAAGGGGAAGGGGAAGGCCTTGTAGGGAAGGCTCTCTTGGGATCCAAATTCTTCAAACAAGATACTATGCAAACTGATTGAGGCACCTCTGTGCTCTGTGAGAGCATGCTGCTACAGGTTAAAGCCTTGTATTAGACTTCCTGATTTGGCAGACCCTGCTGAAGCTGAAACAGGGCTTCACGACGAAAATGTTTCCAATAATATTCATTATAGACACAGACTTCCACAGAGACATTTTATTATTTACCATTCTGCCTGAAACATGATGGTCAAAAGCTGAACAGCTGCTGCAGACAACTAGATCTGTCAATTCTCTCTCCTACCTCTACCACTAAAAAAAAAAATATCCCCAAAAACCAAGGTGCTTCATCCACCATCCATAGTGCTTTGTTTCCCCAGCTCATTACTGCCTATGAGTTGCCATGCAACGATGATGCACTTCATACCAATTTCTGCCACATGGGTTTTGTGAACTGGACTTCATCTGGATCTGTGCATAACCGTGCATTGTTCAGCTTATAATAAATCATCTCTAGCACAGCTAATTCCCTCAGGTGCTGGATACCTCTATTACTGACAACTTGCCTGGGCAACATATAGCATCTTCATTGAAGTGATACCTTTCCTTCACAGTTGACAGGAGTCACCTCCAATGGCTGTCTTGGGTCTCTCTTTGAATCATCTTGTCTATGCCCCCTTCCCTAGAAAGTGATCCAGGATGCTTGGAATCCCTCCCTTCTAATTCCAGGCTACTAGCTCCATTATCCCAGCCAGGTGATAATGTGGTCAATTGGATGACAGCTGAAATCTTTTTGCGTATCGTGCAGCTCACTCAGGGACAGGGATCGAGAGGTCACCTCTTGTTCTGCCTCTTCCTCCTGCTCCTGTGATGGCTCTGTTTTGTCCTCATTCACTAAACCAGCTGTCTTTTATGTCCATTTCTTCTTGCCTATAGGGGCAACTGATAATTTGGTACAACCACAGTGCCTGTTGCCTAGGTTGGAGTAGCCTCAGTGAATGTCACTTTGCTGACAGATCCAGAGACCTTCTTTTCCCCTTGAGGGTACTGAAAAGTGTTGAGCAGGGATCAGTAGGCGTGGGCCAGGCCCCAGCACATTGCAGTAATTTTTGCCTCTCTGGTATTGCCAGGACAACAGCATTCTTTTTCCTAAATGTTTTACTAGTTTTTCTGGATTTTGCACTTTCTCAGGGGTGAAGTTCAAAAACACTGGAAGTGCCCACTGGCCTAGGTACTTGCCCATACTATCACACACACCCTGCCACTCATAACTATCCAGTCTTGGGGCAGATCTCTGGCTTATATCTTTAAATATCTCATAGAAACTATTAATTATTCACCATTTGGTCTGAAACCTGATGATCAGAAGCATGATATCTGTTTCTAGCAATTAGATTTGTCAGTTCTCTCTTCCACCTCTACCACTAGAAAAATTAAAAAAAAAAGACCAAAACCCACTGTGTTACCTTAGGAAAACTAGTTGACAAAGAAAATCTGACTCCACCTGAAATGGAAAAGGAAGGGAGGAATCACATTTATATACTGGATATATATTTTTAACTGAGTGTAATATTTGGATTTATGTTTAGTCTATAAGAAACATTACCATTTTTTCATCTTATAAATCTATTTTTTCAATAATGGCTGAAAGACTTCTCAGCTCTATGCTGAGAGTAAGAACAGTTAGCTAGCTAGTTGGTTAACTAGTTAGTTAGCTAGCTGCTTCACTGTGAAGCTTGTCGTGCTGCTGTGGAAGAAAGGTACATTTATGGCTTCGGATCAATACTGGAGAGTGGCAAAAAACTGTTTCTATTTTATGGCTTGAAATTGTCCTTATGCCATGCCAGAAGGTGTTTTCCAATTGTTAAATGATAAGTAGGTAGGGATGCTTCTTGATTTTCCCTGGGTTTAAGTGCATTTTGAATAAAATTGTTTGAACCAGACTAAGAGACAATTGGAATTGGACTTTTCACAATGCCATTGAGCATGATTCTCTTTTGAGCTTGCATTATTGATCAGACCAGATGTATACTCCAGAATAGATTAAAATAAGTAGTTTTGCAGCTAAAATTACTTTACCAGCCATGATTTAATGTCTGTAAGCTACATTTTTTGCAGCTGCTTTAAATGAGTGATCATTTTCTTCATGAGGAATTATGAACACTTATCAGCAATATTTTTTTCTAAATGAAGTTAAAGGATTGCTTTTTGATGAACAGCAGATTTACTCCAAAATATATCTATGAAGAGCCTGGAGCTATTCTCAAAATTGAGTATAGCAAAAAATACAGGCCAAAAATATTGGGTGTAAATTTCCAAAACACGATTGTTTTTTACCAATTCTTAAAAATAAATGTATTCCAAAATAAAAAATTTAACTGACCTATTATTTAAAAGAATAAAGGTTTCTAAAAGCATTTTATAATGCAAACACAAAATTAATGAAATACTTCAACAGAATTTTTCAGGTTTACTTCAAATTACGTATTTTTTCCTGTGCCATCTTATCCAACATTTCTGAATGTAATATCTCATTTCTATCAAAAGCAAACTAGATTTTACCTACTAGGCAAAAAAAAAAAAATCTACACCCATTGATGGTCCTATTTCTATTTGTAACTTTAGCAACTGCCCTGCAGATATATTTTCTTTCATTTTAGGCATGACTAACCAAAAAATGTATCTGAGACATTTCTATACATTTATGGGGAAAACTTTACTTTGTAAAAAACTTTACTTTGTAAATGTACTATACTCTTTTTTTCCTGCAGAATTGAAATGGAACTACTTCAGCATGGTATAGTCATCTGTTTAAAAAAAATAAATAAGAGGAATGATTCCTATAACATAAATGATATATGATAATCAAAGTGAAAATTTCTGTATAAAATATCTGTGTAAGCCTCTGGATCTATTGGACACTAGTCATTTCTACACCAACTATTATTCAGGATTGCATTCCTAACTATGCCTTAGAAAAATATAATTATTATGTCAGTGCAATTACTTCTTCCTGATAATGTGGTAGAGGCAGTACTCATACTAAGGTATTTCTTAAAGAAGCACATGCTTCTTGGAGAAGTACCTCATATTTTTGCATATCCTGAAAGGAATTGATACAAGTAACAGGAAAAATTGGACAGATTGTGCAACCAGAAGATTTCACAGAGAGTACAACTAGAGAATCAGAATACACAGAAGTACCACCCCTGCAAAGCCCTGGCCACACAGAGAGGTGACCTTTCTCTTAGCGTAAGATTGATAGAAAATGGGTTGTACTCTAACCAGACGAAAACCAAATTCAAGAGGTCATGTTAAGGGAAGAAGGGGAGATATTCGTCTGCAATAGTTCAATATATGTTAGCTGTATAACATCTGTGCCAGGAGTACTTAGCGTAACTCACAAGTTTTCATTGGGTTCCTGGCAAAGGACTAATGTTAAATGACCTGTACTTTAATCCTGTAAATGGTTGTGCCTATGCCATGTGACTTTCTCATAGACAGCTTGCATTCCCAAGCCTTTTTCAGTATTAATTTATTTTCTTTTTTGTATTTGGCAGGTCTTTTCCCTTCTGTTGCTATTGTACTTAAACCTCTTGGTTTAAACATCTTTCTCTGATAAATAGCTCATTCTTAACTTTATCACATATTAGCTGCAGCATGTTAAAACTAGAACAAATGTAATCCCCATTTAAATGACATGTGACATCATCATCAGTAATATATTTTCCTATAAATTTTTTACAACTACAGTGAATTAAAATTTCATTTACTATTCCAGCTCTTATTACAGGAATTCTCTGTAGCTACTTAAAAAATGTTAGTGTTCTACCAGATTCACAATAAAGCATAATTCAGATGACTTCTTCAAACTGACACTGGTATTTCTGGTTCCAAAGGTATGTAGATTAAAAATACAAATTCTCCAATTAACATCACTTACTTTAATACATATTTATTATTATTTGTCTACTGATATTCTAAGAGCACCTCAAGCCAGGCTAGTATTCAATGACCTGCTGTACAAATTGGGAGCAAATTATAAACCTTGCCTCTTAATAACTAAGGCTATAAATCAGAAATGCATTTAAGTGTCTATGAAGATTTTCTCTCATCAGAAAAGGAAATAATTTCAGTTAAGCACATGTATGCGTATGTTCCCATTAAGGAACAATTTCTGGATTAAATCTCTGAAAGCATGATAAACCTTAGATAAATTTTTAATTTTGCTTGCACAGGTAGAATAATTCCATTGATATTTTACAGTGTTCTGTGTCTCCATCTGTAAAAGGTACATGCCTTTGAGAAAATTTCATGCAAGGGGATAGTGATATTATGTCTGCCATGTTTCCTAAGGCTGTGAAAACCCTGACAATTCATACAGCAGACTGTGAAGTACAGATCACTTCCCTTAAACTAACTTTCAGCTTCTTGATGAAAAAGGTTATAAAGTACAGTTCTGACACTCTTAATTTTATAAGCAACAGGAGATTGTTTTTATTGTTTATTGACATGGTATTTTTCATTTTTAATGTTCATCACTTGATAAAGTGGATTCCTTTCAATGAAGATTTAATTACTTGGTATTAATTCTTCCATGGCATTATTCTGCTGAAGAACTTCACTGTACATTTATATTTTTATGTGGCTAAACATTTGCATTTAATAGCTTTTGAAAGGCAAGTTCATGGCTACTCTAATTAATAACAATGATATAGTGTAGATTTTATAGCAAATTAACTGTCCAACAACAAGGCTGAACAACAATAACATAAAAGTTATGGGATGTGATTCATTCCAAAACTAACTTACAGTGAAGAAATTGCAAGTACAGAACATTAAATAATTCCTCCATAAATCAAGCTTGCTTCTCATTTCCAGATTTATATCAGAAGTATCTGTCTTAGTTAAAACCACTATATGCATTAGCTACAGAATATAGAAAAGAGGAGGGTAGAATAGGATTGTTTGTTTGCTTGTTTCTTTTCCTAAAAGTACTTATCACTTAAGTCATTGTTATATTTTTGTGAAACATGTATCTGTAAACACTCATTGTTTTCAATTTTCTCAGAAGAGTTTGCAACACTTTTTAATCATCTTGCAGCACTTCTGCAAATTAGAAGACTCTTACATTGACCAAAAAAAAAAAAAAAAAAAAGAAATCAGTATCACAGAATTAGCTTTTCTCAGTACTTTTTGGTGTGGTCAGCAAAATTTGACTCCTAAATACCATGCAGTGAAGAGTTAATTTTGTATTTTGTGTTCAAAGCTTTTAAGAGAAGAAACTAACCTGATATGCCCAAATCACCTTAATTCTTACTCACATGGAGGGCAGAGTCATTCTGAGCATACATATTCCTTCCTCCTGCTCCTTTCCATGTTGTCATGAAAGCAAATGGCAAAGATGACTGAGGTCTGGACTAATGGGAAAAGAAACAGGGAAGAGGTAATAGACAAATCCCAGTTGGCATGAGGAAGTTGAGGAGGAGGGCTCACCTATTGCAGGTGATGCTAAGGCTTTGCACCTTGACACCTTCATCAGAGAAAGGGACTGAGCTGAGACATTCCAAGGGTGACAGTGAGTCACGGCTCGAAAAAGAGAAGAGGATGTGAAGCTTATAGTCACTCTCATTTATTCTCTCAGGTTACTCCTGTGTTCCATTCCTCTACTCACTCTTCTCCTAATAGTAATGTTTCATGTTTACCCAAGTTTTCTCTAATGTTTCCTTTCTTTCCTAATATATCTCGTCTCCTCTTCTCACCCTCACAAATGGCCCTCTTGTTACCAGCCTTTTACACTCTTAAATCCTGTCAAAAAAATTATTTTCTTCCCACAAGTATGCTATGGGGACTTTGAGTCTTCTGGGGTACTCATATGACATGTTGACCTTATCTCTTCAAATAAATTCATGTAGGGAGACAGATAATGTCATTTTCCACTTATTGACAGTAACCTGTTTTCTACACATTTTGTTTTTCTAAGTGATGTTTTAATACCAAGAATCAATTGTAATTAGTCTACGGGATCCTTTTACTGCCATTACTTGACTCACTCCAGTGTCTAATCTATCTCAAGTACCTGATCCTACTGCAGCCTCACATAATCTTGCATATGATTTTTTAGAAAAATGACTTTTATCATTGCACAGATAAATTGAAAGCATAACAAAACCGAATGGAATCAGATATAGTTCTGCAGAAGGACAGCTTGCAGAGATCTTTCTAGAAGGGAACATCTGAAACAGTTACTGTATTTTCTGGGAATGAGTGACCCAACTTTCCTCAGCCCAGAACTATTTGTCTCAGGGTGTCTAGTCAGAAGGTGAAACCTCTGCTGAGGTTTTAACAGCAGACACAAAAGGAAATTCACCCTTAAGCAGTGCTAAGCCTTGTAGAGCTGTATATAAATCTAAGAAGTTGAACCAAACCATTTGGGTTTTCATGAAGTGACTTAAGAGGTCAGAACTACAGATACTGATGTGTTGTGTCTATAATGTGAATTATAACATTCTTGACTAAAGCAACACAGTTTCAAGAACTTCAAAGTTTCTGCTACATGACTACCACACCAGGCTCCATAGCAATGTTATTGTCTCAGTTTTATAAACACATCAAACTATGGCAAACATTTAATTTCTAAAAAAAAAAAAAAAAAAAAAAAACCAAAACAGCACATTAAAAAGTTTCTAGTGTCCACTCAGTGTTGCGCACATTCTGAGTTGGATGATATCAGTCTTCCCTGTTGTAATGAAGTTGAGGTGAAGATTTATTTGAAGATGTACAACATTATATTTGGTACCTGGTAAATTGCTTGGGAATTCCTAAGTGGTAGAGGCTATATACTTTATTTGCTTACTTATAAACTTTATTTCTACCACTCCTTTATGGAAAGCCCTGACTACAGGCCACACCCAAATCCTAGAATGAAGTTTAACTCGTGGCATTTTCTGATCTCTGTCCCTGTTGAAGATTATTCTAAATTCAGCTGCTCCAACCATTGAGTTGGCCTCATTTGGAGCTCAGCTTAGATGTCTCTATACAAACGCCCGTAGTATGGGAAACAAACAAGAGGAATTGGAGATGCGTGCAAGGCTACAGGGATACGATGTCACTGGTATCACAGAAACATGGTGGGATGATTCCTGTGACTGGAGTGTTGGAATGGACGGTTACCGGCTCTTTAGAAAAGACAGGCTTGGCAGACGAGGTGGGGGAGTTGCTATTTATGTCAGTGATAGGCTGGAGAGTATGGAACTCTGTCTGGGGATAGGTAAGGAGTAACAGAGAGCTTATGGATCAGCGTCAAAGGAAAAACAGCAACGGGGGACATTACTGTGGGGATCTGATACAGGCCACCTGACCAGGAGGAATGTATGGATGAAGCACTCTAATACAGGCCACCAGGAGGAATGTATGGATGAAGCACTCTACAGAAAGATAGGAGC